>NC_041383.1:125282620-125305479 GCF_002162155.2 Triticum dicoccoides | reverse complement strand
AGGATAAACCACACAGAATTGGTTTCTAATTGGAACAGCTAAAGAAGCAAGTAGCTAACATTAGTACATAGAGTCTTGGAAGTGGGCTACAATATCATGGCAAAATGACAGGAGTATATCATTGCTTGTGGTTAGCATAGTTCTCTCAAAATTTTCATGGCTGGTTTGCTACTACTTCCAATTTTGTTTGTACTGTATTAAATAAGGCCCATCAAAGCATACCACAAATGGTTTTCGGTGCAAAATAAATAGACCAAAAATGAATGAAACAAAATAAATACACAGCCCCTTACGCATATATGCAGATGAAAGCTTCCAACAATGAAATAATTTCTAGTTTAACCGAAAGGCATTAGCATAGGTGAGAACAAATATTTTCAGTGAGCTGTAACAAGAACTAATGGCAGGACCAAGAACAACCTCCAACCGAGGACATGACGAGCCAGTAGAGCAATAGACAAAGACCAAACAGCAGACGAGAGGATAAAAGCAACCTGCGGCAGACAGATCAAATGCCTTAGGAGGGTGAAACACGAACAAAAAGAGTGTATAATCAGCAAACTACATAGACAATAGGCTACTTATGCTTGCAATCAGTATAAATATAATTAGCAACTACTTCCTCCGTCCGAAAATACTTGTCATCAAAATGGATCGAAAGAGATGTATCTAGAACTAAAATACGTCTAGATACATCCCTTTTTATCCATTTTAATGACAAGTATTTCCGGACGGAGGGAGTACTATATAATATATATCCATTACTTGAATGGAATCATGATCCACTTTCATGCATTGTAAATACGACGGCTGCCCCTCTCAACTCTTTTGTGCCTCATCTCATGACTAATTCTACTAATCAGTGACTGGGTTTAGTTGTTGTCTAAATCAAGACAATTGCATGAAAGCACAACACAATACATCCTAATGTAAGATATTTTAACTAATAGAAGCAAGCACCTGTCAATTTATGATTATCTAAGAAAGAACAACACGCCTGAAACACGGTAGGCACATCAACTAAATTGAGGCACAAATATATGTCGGCACGGCGGCACGGTCACATTTAAAGAATTAATAATTATGAAAATCCTGTAGTGCATCCTAAAACTACCAGAACAGATACAAATAAGAACAAAGCTACCAATATAAATGCAGATCAATGCAGAGCACAACAGGTGAATATTTCCAAAGACAAGCAAACATATCCGTCTAGCCTGACACAGCATATTCAACATATCATACAACCACTTACGCAGACAGTTACAGTAGGCTTTCATAAAGTGGACTGGAAATCAGGGAAATAGACATGGAATATTTCTCTATAGCTACACGGTTTTGAAATATTTTTCTTCTTGAAGCTAACCAAGCCCGCTGTCTTTTTTTAGCTGAAGATAAATCCATCAGTTTGAAGTAGAAAAGCAATGACTAAACCTAAAGATCCAAGCAAAGGACCATCTACTTTTTATAACTAATCAATCCACCCAAACTAAATTACTTTCTTATCTGTTTTAGTGGAACACAATAAACATTTTCAATTGCACTCTTGCTCCAAGCTTACAAACCCTACATATTTTAGGTGTTGCATCCCTCTGATATTGTTGCATAAGTACTTAAACAACAGCCTAGGAAGAATACTGCTTGGCTATATTCAGGCTAAACTCTAAATCATTAATCTAAGCATCCACTTTGTGTGCACCTCACTATATTTATGCTCATTTATTGGCAGCACAACATCCCATTTTGAATGCTAGCTAAGAATACCCAACTAATCAGACTTCTTTCCTATGAGATTGTAATAAGGAATAATGATGGTAGGTGATCTGATATTATATTCGACTAATAATAAAATAAGTAAGGAGAGCAGGGTATGGAAAGACAGATAGCCTAGAAAAGAAGCATGCCGAGGAAAATGCCAAAGAGATACTATCATAAGCAAGGGCATTTGATGAATTCATTAATTAGTTAAGCCAGTACGAATATACATGACTGAAAAGAATATGTATTTTGTAGTTTGAACAAATGGAGTAACCAAGACAACAATAACTAGGCGTACAGTCTAAATTAAATGAGCCAATTTGAGGAATTGTTATCCTCCAAACAATATTCATATAATTCTGTTTGCTATGATGATAATTCTATACTTGCACATTCTTTGGCATACCAAGTTCTCCATTCGGGTTCTTCTCTGCACGACACATGAATATATGGGCAACTAATTTTCTTGGTCCTATTTCTTCTTTCTCATATCTGCAAATATCATGTTTAGGAAACCCACATATTAGTAATTTCAGAGATGTACATTAGAGAAAATCTCTAGCTAACAATCCAATTAGTTATACATGTTCATGTATGTTTATACACAATGCCCAATGAAAATTAAACTTGGATTGAAAGTTCCCTTCCATTGCATTTGGAATCTGCTCTCTTTACCTCTCCCTATCCCACTCCCACTACCACACATTCATCACACAACACATAGAGAGAGATAGAGGAGCACCTGGTTGGGAAGGAAGGCGTTGAGCGCGTGTGTTCCTCACTATGGGGAGCACCTGTGGTTGGAAGCAAGCCATGAACAACAAGTTGGAAAGGAACTGTAAGAGGAAGGAATCCAGGGGAAATCAGCCCCAAATCAAATCAACCAATGAAGAAATCTGCCATTGTTTTGACCATGAAATTAGACCAGACAAAAGGAGAAATCAACAGAGAACAAATCAGTGCCCGCTTCTATACCTTGATGTCGCCCGCTGATACGTCTCCAACGTATCTATAATTTTTAATTGTTCCATGCTATTATATTACCTGTTTTGGATGTTTATGGTCTTTATTTTATACATTATAATCATTTTTGGGACTAACCTACTAACCGGAGGCCCAACCCGTATTGCTGTTTTTTTGCCTATTTCAGTATTTCGAAGAAAAGGAATATCAAACAGAGTCCAAACGGAATGAAACCTTCGGGAGCGTGATTTTTGGAACGAACGTGATCTAGAGGACTTGGAGTGCAAGTCAAGAAACAACCGAAGCCTCCACGAGATAGGAGGGCGCCCCCTGTCTCGTGGGCCCCTCGGGCGTCCACCGACGTACTTCTTCCTCCCATATAAGCCTACGTACCCCGAAAACATCCGGGGAGCAACCACAATACAATTTCCACCGCTGTAACCTTCTATATCCGCAAGATCCCATCTTGGAGCCGTCGCCGGCGTTCTGCCGGAGGGGGAATCCACCACGGAGGGCTTCTACATCAACACCATAGCCCTTCCGATGAGTTGTGAGTAGTTTACCACAGGCCTTTGGGTCCATAGTTATTAGCTAGATGGCTTCTTCTCTCTTTTTGGATCTCAATACAATGTTCTCCCCCTCTCTTGTGGAGAACTATTCGATGTAATCTCTTTTTGCGGTGTGTTTGTCAAGATCCGATGAATTGTGGGTTTATGATCAGATTTATCTATGGATAATAATTGAATCTTCTCCGAATTCTTTTATATGATTGAGTTATCTTTGCAAGTCTCTTCGAATTATCGGTTTGGTTTGGCCTACTAGATTGATCTTTCTTGCCATGGGAGAAGTGCTTAGCTTTGGGTTCAATCTTGCGGTGTTCTTACCTAGTGACAGAAAGGGTTGCAAGACACGTATTGTATTGTTGCCATCGAGGATAAAAAGATGGGGTTTATATCATATTGCTTGAGTTTATCCCTCTACATCATGTCATCTTGCTTAATGCATTACTCTGTTCTTATGAACTTAATAATCTAGATGCATGTTGGATAGCGGTCGATGTGTGGAGTAATAGTAGTAGATGCAGGCAGGAGTCGGTCTACTTGTTGCGGACGTGATGCCTATATACATGATCATGCCTAGATAACGTCATAATTATTCGCTTTTCTATCAATTGCTTCACAGTAATTTGTTCACCCACCATAATACTTATGCTCTTGAGAGAAGCCTCTAGTGAAACCTATGGCCCCCGGGTATATCTTTTATCATATTTGCTTCAAATCTACTTTTATTTGCATCTTTATTTTCTGCATCTATATTATAAAATACCAAAAATATATTTATCTTATCATATTATCTCTATCAGATCTCACTTTCGCAAGTGGCCGTGAAGGGATTGACAACCCTTTGTCGCGTTGGTTGCGAGTTCTTTGTTTGTTTGTGTAGGTTCGTGGGACTTGTTGAGAAGCCTCCTACTGGATTGATACCTTGGTTCTCAAAAATTGATGGAAATACTTACGCTACTGTGCTGCCTCACCCTCTCCTCTTCGAGGAAAACCAACGCAAGCTCAAGACGTAGCAAGAAGGATTTCTGGCGCCGTTGCTGGGGAGGTCTTCGCTCAAGTCAAGACATACCAAATACCCATCACAAACTTATCTCCCTTGCATTTACATTATTTGCCGTTTGCCTCTCATTTTCCCCTCCCCCACTTCACCTTTGTCGTTTTATTCGCCCTCTCTTTCCCAATCTCCTCCTCTCTTTTTCGTTTGCCGTTTTCTGTTTGCTTGTGTGTTGGATTACTTGTTTCCATGGTGCAAGATAATACTAAATTATGTGATTTCTCGAATACCAATAATAATGATTTCCTTAGTACTCCGATTGCTCCCCTTAATGATGTTGAGTCTTGTGAAATCAATACTGCTTTGCTGAATCTTATTATGAAAGATCAATTCGCTGGCCTTCCTAGTGAAGATGCCGCTACTCATCTAAACAATTTTGTTGATTTGTGTGATATGCAAAAGAAGAAAGATACGGATAATGATATTGTTAAATTGAAGTTATTTCCGTTTTCACTTAGAGATCGTGCTAAAGTTAGGTTTTCATCTTTGCCTAAAAATAGTATTGATTCTTGGAACAAGTGCAAAGATACTTTTATGTCTAAGTATTTTCCTCCCGCTAAGATCATCACTCTTAGGAACGATATTATGAATTTTAAACAACTTGATCATGAGCATGTTGCCCAATCTTGGGAAAGAATGAAATTGATGATTCGCAATTGCCCTACTCATGGTTTGAATTTATGGATGATCATACAAAATTTTTATGCCGGTTTGAACTTTGCTTCTAGAAATCTCTTAGATTCGGCCGCGGGAGGCACCTTTATGGAAATCACATTAGGATATGCTACAAAACTTCTTGATAATATTATGGCTAATTATTCTCAATGGGATACCGAACAATCCACTAGTAAAAAAGTGCATGCTATAGAAGAAATTAATGTTTTGAGTGGAAAGATGGTTGAACTTATGAAGTTGTTTGCTACTAAAAATACTCCTCTTGATCCCAATGATATGCCTTTTTATACTTTGATTGAGAATAATAATGAATCTATGGATGTGAATTTTGTTGGTAGGAATAGTTTTCGAAACAACGCCTATAGAGGAAATTTTAATGCTAGACCGTTCCCTAATAATTCCTCTAATAATTATGGAAATTCCTACAATAATTCTTATGGTAATTTTAATAAGATGCCCTCTGATTTTGAGAATAGTGTGAAATAATTTATGGTTTCTCAAAAGAATTCTAATGCTTTGCTTGAAGAAAAATTGCTCAAAGTTGATGATTTGGCTAGGAACGTTGATAGACTTTCGCTTGATGTTGATTCTCTTAAACTTAGATATTCTCCTCCTAAGCATGATATCAATGAGTCTCTCAAAGCAATGAGAATTTCCATTGACGAGTGCAAGGAAAGAACCGCTAGATTGCGTGCTAAGAAATATAGCTTTATAAAAGCGTGTTCTTCTAGTTTCCATGAAAATAATGATGAAGATCTCAAAGTTATTGATGTGTCCCCTATTAGATCTTTGTTTTGTAATATGAATCTTGAAAATAATGGGACTGGAGATGAGTCAACTTTATTTAGAAGGCGTCCCAAGAATTCGGAGTTTTTAGATCTTGATGCTAAATTTGGTAAAAGTGGGATTGGAGAGGTCATGACTTTAAATAGTATTGAACCCACTATCTCGGATTTCAAGGAATTTGATTATGATAATTGTTCTTTAGAAAGTTGTATTTCCTTGTTGCAATCCGTTGTTAATTCTCCACATGCTTATAGTCAAAATAAAGCTTTTACCAAACATATCGTTGATGCCTTGATGCAATCCTTTGATGAAAAACTTAATTTGGAAGTTTCTATACCTAGAAAACTTAATGATGAGTGGGAACCTACTATTAAAATTAAAATTAAAGATCATGAGTGTTTTGCTTTGTGTGATTTGGGTGCTAGTGTTTCCACGATCTCGAAAACTTTATGTGATATTCTAGGTTTCCATGATCTTGATGATTGCTTTTTAAATTTGCATCTTGCGGATTCCACCATTAAAAAGCCAATAGAAAGAATCAATGATGTCCTTATTGTTGCAAATAGAAATTTGGTGCCCATTGATTTTATCGTTCTTGATATAGATTGCAATCTTTCTTGCCCTATTATTCTTGGTAGACCTTTCCTTAGAACGATTGGTGCGATTATTGATATGAAGAAAGGGAATATTAGATTCCAATTTCCATTAAAGAAAGGCATGGAGCACTTTCCAAGAAAGAAATTCAAATTACCTTATGAATCTATCATGCGAGCTACTTATGAACCAAGTGCCAAAGATGGCACTACTTAGATCTATCTTCGCTTTTTATGCCTAGCTAGGGGCGTTAAACGATAGCGCTAGTTGGGAGGCAACCCAATTTTCTTTATGTTTTTTGTTTTTTGTTCCTGTTTATTGTTAAATTTTGTTTCTAATTTCTGTTTATATGTGTTTTCATGTTTTATTTAGTGTTTGTGCCAAGTAGAACCTATAGGATAACCTATGATATGAGTTGATTTGATTCTGCTGAAAAACAGAAACTTTGCACTCACGAGAAGAAATTCAATAAATCACAGGAACGAACTTTTGCATTGATTCTTTTTTATTCTGTTCAATAAAAAAATTTTTTAGGACGTCCTATTTTGGTAGGATTTTTAGAGTTCCAGAAGTTTGCGTTAGTTATAGATTGCTACAGACTGTTCTGTTTTTGACAGATTCTGTTTTTCGTGTGTTGTTTGCTTATTTTGATGCATCTATGGCTAGTATGTAAGGGTATGAACCATAGAGAACTTGGAATACAGTAGGTTTAACACCAATTTAAATAAAGAATGAGTTCATTACAGTACCTTATGTGGTGGTTTTGTTTTCTTTCACTAATGGAGCTTATAAGATTTCCTGTTGAGTTTTGTGTTCTGAAGTTTTCAAGTTTTGGGTAAAGCTTTTATGTACTATAGAATAAAGGGTGGCAAGAGCCTAAGATTGGGGATGCCCAAGGCACCCCAAGATATTCAAGAATAGCCAAAAGCCTAAGCTTGGGGATGCCTCCGGAAGGCATCCCCTCTTTCGTCTTCGTTCATTGGTAACTTTACTTGGAGCTATATTTTTATTTACCACATGATATGTGTTTTGCTTGGAGCGTCATGTATTATATTGGTATTTGCTTGTTAGTTTACTACAATCATACTTTCTGTAACACACCTTTTGGGAGAAGCCTATTTGCTTGAAAATTTATTAGAATACTCTATGTGCTTCACTTATATCTTTTGAGCTTGATAGTTTTTGCTCTAGTGCTTCACTTATATCTTTTAGAGCATGGCGGTGGATTAATTTTGAAGAAATTGCTAGTCTCTCATGCTTCACTTATATTATTTTGAGAGTCTTTTAGAACAGCATGGTATTTGCTATGGTTATAAATTGGTCCTAGAATGATGAGCATCCAAGTTGGGTATAATAAAAACTATCATAGGAAGTGAATTGGATGCTATGATCAACTTGATACTTGATGATTATTTTGAGATAGGGAGATAGTGATATTAAAGTCATGCTAGTTGGGTGATTATGAATTTAAGGAATGCTTGTGTTGAAGTTAGAAAGTCCCGTAGCATGCACGTATGGTTAAAGTTGTGTAACAAATTTGAAGCATGAAGTGTACCTGGCTTGTGCATCCTTATGAGTGGCGGTCGGGGACGAGCGATGGTCTTTTCCTACCAATCTATCCCCCTAGGAGCATGTACATAGTGCTTGGTTTTTGATGACTTCTAGATTTTTGCAATAAGTATATGGGTTCTTTTGACTAATGTTAAGTCCATGGAATATACACACTTTTACCTTTCCATCATTGCTAGCCTCTTCGGTACCGTGCATTGCCCTTTCTCACCTTGAGAGTTGGTGCAAACTTCGCCGGTGCATCCAAACCCCGTGATATGATACGCTCTATCACACATAAACCTCCTTATATCTTCCTCAAAACAGCCACCATACCTACCTATTTATGGCATTTCCATAGCCATTCCGAGATATATTGCCATGCAACTTTCCACTGTTCCGTTTATCATCATCATGACATACATTACTTTTGTCATATTGCCATTGCATGATCATGTAGTTGACATCGTATTTGTGGCAAAGCCACCATGCATTATTTTTCATACATGTCAGTCTTGATTCATTGCACCATCCTGGTACACCGCCGGAGGCATTCATATAGAGTCATATCTTGTTCTAGTTTCGAGTTGTAATTCATGTATTGTAATCAATAGAAGTGTGATGATCATCATTATTAGAGCATTGCACAAAAAGAAAAAAAGGGGAAAGGCCAAAAAAAGGCCAAAAGAAAAAAAAAGAAAAAGAAAAAAAAGAAAATAAATAAAAAGGGCAATACTACTATCTCTTTTTCCACACTTGTGCTTCAAAGTAGCACCTTGTTTTTATTGAGTCTCATATATTGTGCTTCAAAGTAGCACCATGTTCTTCATGTAGAGAGTCTCATAGGTTGTCACTTTCATATGTTAGTGGGAATTTTTCGTTATAGAACTTGGCTTGTATATTCCTACGATGGGCTTCCTCAAATGCCCTAGGTCTTCATGAGCAAGCAAGTTGGATGCACACCCACTAGTTTTCTTTTGTTGAGCTTTCATTCATTTATAGCTCTAGTGCATCCGTTGCATGGAGATCCCTACTCCTCATGTTGACATCAATTGATGGGCATCTCCATAGCCCGTTGATTATCCTCGTTAATGTGAGACTTTCTCCTTTTTTGTCTTCTCCACACAATCCCCAATCATTACTCTATTCCACCCATAGTGCTATATCCATGGCTCACGCTCATGTATTGCATGAAGGTTGAAAAAGTTTGAGATTATTTAAGTACGAAACAATTGCTTGGCTTGTCATCGGGGATATAGAAGTTGGGAACATGTTTGTGTGACGAAAATCAAGCATAGCCTAACTATATGATTTTGTAGGGATGAACTTTCTTTAGCCATGTTATTTTGAGAAGACATGATTGCTTTTATTAGTATGCTTGAATTATTGCTATTTCTTTTGTCAATATGAACTTTTATCTTGAATCATTTGGATCTGAACATTCATGCCACAATAAATAAAATTATATTAAGAATTATGCTAGGTAGCATTCCACATCAAAAATTATGTTTTTATCATTTACCTACTCGAGGACGAGCAGGAATTAAGCTTGGGGATGCTTGATACGTCTCCAACGTATCTATAATTTTTTATTGTTCCATGCTATTATATTACCTGTTTTGGATGTTTATGGGATTTATTTATACATTATTATCATTTTTGGGACTAACCTACTAACTGGAGGCCCAGCCCGTATTGCTGTTTTTTTGCCTATTTCAGTATTTCGAAGAAAAGGAATATCAAACAGAGTCCAAACAGAATGAAACCTTCGGAAGTGTGATTTTTGGAACGAACGTGATCTAGAGGACTTGGAGTGCAAGTCAAGAAACAATCGGAGCCTCCACGAGATAGGAGGGCGCCCCCCCCCCTATAGGGCACGACCCCAGTCTCATGGGCCCCTCGGGCGTCCACCGACGTACTTCTTCCTCCCATATAAGCCTACGTACCCCAAAAACATCCGGGGAGCAACCACAATACAATTTCCACCGCCGTAACCTTCTGTATCCGCAAGATCCCATCTTGGAGCCGTCGCCGGCGTTCTGCCGGAGGGGGAATCCACCACGGAGGGCTTCTACATCAACACCATAGCCCTTCCGATGAGTTGTGAGTAGTTTACCACAGACCTTTGGGTCCATAGTTATTAGCTAGATGGCTTCTTCTCTCTTTTTGGATCTCAATACAATGTTCTCCCCCTCTCTTGTGGAGAACTATTCGATGTAATCTCTTTTTGCGGTGTGTTTGTCAAGATCCGATGAATTGTGGGTTTATGATCATATTTATCTATGGATAATAATTGAATCTTCTCTGAATTCTTTTATATGATTGAGTTATCTTTGCAAGTCTCTTTGAATTATCAGTTTGGTTTGGCCTACTAAATTGATCTTTCTTGCCATGGGAGAAGTGCTTAGCTTTGGGTTCAATCTTGCGGTGTTCTTACCTAGTGACAGAAAGGGTTGCAAGACACGTATTGTATTGTTGCCATCGAGGATAAAAAGATGGGGTTTATATCATATTGCTTGAGTTTATCCCTCTACATCATGTCATCTTGCTTAATGCGTTACTCTATTCTTATGAACTTAATAATCTAGATGCATGTTGGATAGCGGTCGATGTGTGGAGTAATAGTAGTAGATGCAGGCAGGAGTCGGTCTACT
The DNA here is from genome assembly GCF_002162155.2 of Triticum dicoccoides. Classification (NCBI taxonomy): domain Eukaryota; kingdom Viridiplantae; phylum Streptophyta; class Magnoliopsida; order Poales; family Poaceae; genus Triticum; species Triticum dicoccoides. The sequence continues at coordinate 125,294,884 of NC_041383.1, read as the reverse complement.
TGTTGCGGACGTGATGCCTATATACATGATCATGCCTAGATAACGTCATAATTATTCGCTTTTCTATCAATTGCTTGACAGTAATTTCTTCACCCACCGTAATACTTATGCTCTTGAGAGAAGCCTCTAGTGAAACCTATGGCCCCCGGGTCTATCTATTATCATATTTGCTTCCAATCTACTTTTATTTGCATCTTTATTTTCTGCATCTATATTATAAAATACCAAAAATATATTTATCTTATCATATGATCTCTATCAGATCTCACTTTCGCAAGTGGCCGTGAAGGGATTGACAACCCCTTTGTCGCATTGGTTGCGAGTTCTTTGTTTGTTTGTGTAGGTTCGTGGGACTTGTTGAGAAGCCTCCTACTGGATTGATACCTTGGTTCTCAAAAACTGAGGGAAATACTTACGCTACTGTGCTGCATCACCCTCTCCTCTTCAAGGAAAACCAACGCAAGCTCAAGATGTAGCACCCGCTTGTTTGGCGAGGACCACCTCGGCCAGTTCCTACAGTTCCGCCGCCGCCCCGGATGTCGGTCCCGTCGCCTTTCCCTCCTTGGCAGCTGGGCGAGCGACCTCGCCGTCGCAGGCCGACGCCGGCCGACGACCTGTCCCGTCCGCTGCCGAGACTCCCTCTCCTATTTCCTCTCTCTTTATCCCTCCTATCGTCATCCGTCACTCCTCTTCACTCTCTCTTTATCCCTCCTCTCTCTCTTGCACGGACCGGTCCATGGCACTGGCACTGGATCGAATCAAGCGCCCCCGCCATCGCCCATTGCTTGCAGGTCAGATCTGTCGGGATCCCCTACTCCTCCACCCCAGCGAGAAGACCGGCAGCGGCTGACGAGGGAGGACGAGGTGGTGCTACGCTGAGCAGTGGCCATACATGGGCAGCCCATTTGGGGACGGGGAGAACGGCCAAGGTGCGAGGCGACGGAGACGGACTTGGAAGGAGAAGAAGAGACGGGGATTGGGGGAGGGTCGGGGGAAGAGGAGGCAGCGGATTGGGTAAGGAAAGTGGAGACTCTTTATAGGGTCCCATCGATGGACCCACAACCCCAGGGCCCGCCCATCAGCGACATAGGCTAGGCAGGGAACAACGTGAAACTGGACGCGATTTGCAATTGTTGGCCACGTGGATGGCCTGAGAGGGGCTGCTATCCTAGCGTCCTTTATAAGTTTAATGTTCACACACTCATTCTAGTGTCGGTTCTCATACTCTTTCATTGTACTATCCATGCTAGTTTAATTTATTTTCCTGTTTTCTTCTTGTGTGGCAGATAAACCTTAAGAAAAACCAAAAAAAATAGTTAGTTTAATTTCCATGTCGGTAGTAGTAATAATTAAAAGAAAAACTCAAAAAGATTTCTCGTTCTTCTTTTGCTTGTTGGGTAAATAGTTTTATTTCTTTTCTTTTCTTTGGGGGTCGAGAGGAGAAGACCATAATGAAAATGTCTAAGTAGCTCTCATATGCATAATTGATTTACTTTAACCAAGAGCCCATATTACTTTGTCTTCTCTCTTGAAATGAATGCTTGCAGATTCCAGCTTAGTCCAATGCATGTGCACTATTATTATTATCCACACCGTTCGGTCATGCAAGTGAAAGGCAATGATGATGATATATGATGAAATGATTGGGATAAGAGGAGCTGGTATGAACTCGACCTCTCTTATTTTTATAAATATGATTAGCTAATCGTTCCTGATTCAGCCTATTATGAATAAACATGTTTGCAATGACAATTAGAGATTATAGTTGCTTATGCCATGCTTAATTAGCTATGAGTTTATAATGGTTTACCTTGCGTGCTAACATGCTATTAAAATGGTTGTGATGTGGTATAATAGGGTGGTATCCTCCTTTGAATGAACTGAGTGACTCAACTTGGCACATGTTCACGCATGTAGTTGAAACAGAATCAACATAGCCTTCACAACATTTATGTTCGTGGTGGATTATATCCTACTCATGCTTGCACTCAGTGTCTATTAATTTTAATGCATGTTCATGACTGTTATCGCTCTCTCAGTTGGTCGCTTTCCAGTCTTCTTCTAGCCTTCACTTGTACTAAGCGGGAATACTGCTTGTGCATCCAAACTCCATAAACCCCAAAGTTATTCCATATGAGTCCATCATACCTTCCTATATGCGGTATCTACCTGCCGTTCCAAGTAAATTTGTATGTGCCAAACTCCAAACCTTCAAATGAAATTCTGTTTTGTATGCTCGAATAGCTCATGTATCAACTAGGGCTGTCTGTATCTTCCATGCTAGGCGGGTTATCTCAAGAGGAGTGGACTCCGCTCCTCATTCACGAGAAAATGGCTGGTCACCAGGATGCCCAGTCCCATGCTCAAATCAAATCAAAATAATTAAACGAAATTCCCCCAGGATTGTTGTTAGTTGGAGGCACCCGTTGTTTCGGGCAAGCCATGGATTGATGATTGTTGGTGGAGGGGGAGTATAAAACTTTACCATTCTGTTTGGGAACCGCCTATAATGTGTGTAGCATGGAAGATATCAAGATCTCATAGTTGTTATGTTGACAGTGAAAGTATACCGCTCAAAATGCTATTATCTCTGTTTTAAAAATCAAGCTCTCGCACCTCTACAAATCACTGCTTCCCTCTGCGAAGGGCCTATCTATTTACTTTTATGTTGAGTCATCACCCTCTTATTGAAAAGCACCCGCAGGAGAGCACCGTTGTCATTTGCATGCATTACTATTAGTTTATATTGGGTATGACTATGACTGGATCTCTTTTACCATGAATTACAATGTTTAGCCAGTCCTTGATCTTTAAAGGTGCTCTGCATTTATGTTTTGCGGTCTCATAAAGGGCTAGCGAGATACCATCTTGTTATATCATATTATTATTGTTTTGAGAAAGTGTTGTCATCCGAGTTTTATTATTATTGCTCGCTAGTTGATTATGCCATTGATATGAGTAAACATGAGACCTAAGTGTTACTGTGAATGTGGTTAGTCATAATCTTTGCTAAAAACTTGAATGCTAGCTTTACATATTTACAACAACAAGAGCAAACAGAGTTTGTAAAAGTTTTTCTTTATCACTTTCATTTTATCAACTGAATTGCTTGAGGACAAGCAAAGGTTTAAGCTTGGGGGAGTTGACACGTCTCTGTCGTATCTACTTTTCCAAACACATTTGCCCTTGTTTTGGACTCTAACTTGCATGATTTGAATGGAACTAACCCGTACTGACGCTGTTTTCAGCAGAATTGCCATGGTGTTATTTTTGTGCAGAAATAAAAGTTCTCGGAATGACATGCAAATCCACGGAGCAACTTTTCATAATTAATAAAAAATACTGGCAAAAGAATTAGCGTCTGGGGGCCCACACCCTGGTCACGAGGGTGGGGGCGCCCCCTCCCCTAGGGCACGTGCCCCTGCCTCATGGGCCCCTTGGACGTCCACCGACCTCAACTCCAACTCCATATATTTGCTTTCGCGGAGAAAAAAAGAAGAGAAGAAGGGTTCATCGCGTTTTATGATAAGGAGCCGCCGCCAAACCCTAAAACCTCTCGGGAGGACTGATCTTGAGTCCGTTCGGGGCTCCGAAGAGGGATCCGTCCCCGTCGTCATCATCAACCATCCTCCATCACCAATTTCATGATGCTCACCGCCGTGCGTGAGTAATTCCATCATAGGCTTGCTGGACGGTGATGGGTTGAATGAGATTTACCATGTAATTAAGTTAGTTTTGTTAGGGTTTGATCCCTAGTATCCACTATGTTCTTAGATTGATGTTGCTATGACGTTGTTATGCTTAATGCTTGTCACTAGGGCCCGAGTGCCTTGATTTCAGATCTGAATCTATTATGTTTTCATGAATATATGTGAGTTCTTGATCCTATCTTGCAAGTCTATAGTCACCTATTATGTGTTATGATCCGTTAACCCCGAAGTGACAATAATCGGGATACTTATCGGTGACGACCGTAGTTTGAGGAGTTCATGTATTCACTAAGTGTTAACGCTTTGGTCCGGTTCTCTATTAAAAGGAGGCCTTAATATCCCTTAGTTTCCATTAGGACCCCGCTGCCACGGGAGGGTAGGACAAAAGATGTCATGCAAGTTCTTTTCCATAAGCACGTATGACTATATTCGGAATACATGCCTACATTACATTGATGAATTGGAGCTAGTCTGTGTCACCCTATGTTATAACTATTACATGAGGAATCGCATCCAACATAATCATCCATCACTGATCCAATGCCTACGAGCTTTTCACATATTGTGCTTTGCCTATTTACTTTACCGTCGCTACTGTTACAATTACTACAAAACTGCTACTGTTACTTTTGCTATTGCTACCCTTACTTCCATACTACTTTGCTACTAAATACTTTGCTGCAAATACTAAGTTATTCAGGTGCAGTTGAATTGACAACTCAATTGTTAATACTTGAGAATATTCTTTCCCTCCCCTTGTGTCAAAATCAATAAATTTGGGTTGAATACTCTACCCTCGAAAACTGTTGCGATCCCATATACTTGTGTGTTATCTGCAGTGCCTAAGGGACAGGCGCTGCACTCTATAGTGCAGCGCCGAGACCTTGGGCGCTGCACATCTGGACATGCCAGTCCAGAGAGCAAATGCTAGTTTCCAGTAGCTTTTGCCACCAAAAAACGCTAGGTTAGGGTGCAACTCCTGAGGCCTAGGCGTCACACTATACTGTGCTGCACTGTGTAGTGTGACGTCTAGGCCTCAGGCGCTGCACCCTAACTTAGCGTTTTTTGGTGGCAAAAGCTACTGGAAACTAACATTTGCTCTCTGGACTGGCATGTCCAGATGTGCAGCGCCTAAGGTCTCGGCGCTGCACTGTAGAGTGCAGCGCCTGTCCCTTAGGCGTTGCACTATCTGCTGTTTTCAAATACCAAGTGTTGTTTATGTTTTGTGGTTCACATAGATGTCAAATAATCATAAGTGATATCACATATAGTAGTCTAAAATACAGAAAGAATACATGGTCCAAATCACATTGTCATACACACATAAAGAAGCTATAGCACATAGATTTGTCCAAAACACATTTAGGACTCATAGCACATAGGACCACACATTTTAGTTCACAAGGTCACATAGTAGCACACATTTTATCACACATTTTTGCGTCGAGCAAGGTCCTCTCTTCTTTTTCTTCTTCTTTTTCCGGCATCTCACCTCCCCCCTCCGTGTCCTCCACCCCCTTCATTGTTGCCATACCTACGAAATGGCAACTTAATAGTTAGTCACGCTATGCAAAATGACAATGACAACATAAATAACAAGATAATAGTAAGTCACATACGATAATGGTCCATTGAGCCAAGAAAACATTCCTCCACTACGACCACCACCAAGGCCTAGGCCATCACCACGACCATAGCCACCACCAAGGCCTAGGCCATCACCATGACCTCTACCACCACCGCGGCCTCTACCACCACCACGGCCTCTACCACCACCACGACGGTCAAAACCACCACCACCACGGCCAAGACCATCACCATGGCCAAAAACATCACCACGACCTCTACCAACACCACGACCAAGTCCATCACCACGGCCTCTACCACCATCACCACGGCCAAGACCATCACCAGGGCCTCTACCAACACCACGGCCTCTTCTAAGACCTAGTCGACTCCCTCTTTGTTGCCTAGTTCCTCGTTGGCTTGGTTGATTTGATTGGTTTGGCACTTGGGCACTTGTTTGACTTGGTTGGCTACCATTTGCTTGGCTTGTGCTTGCATCATTTTTCTTTGATCTCTTCCTTGGTTTGGTACAAGTTCTTGTGTTGTGTCCCCCACCATTGCAATCCCCCACAATGGGAGTGCTCACGAGGCTCTTGGAATTTGCCGGTGTCGGTTTCTCGACCGGCACCACGGCCCCATCCGTCCATGTCACCTCTAAAACGCTTTGTCTGACGTCTTCCCCGTCTAACGACCTTCGATTCAGGGTCCGGCCATAGTTGAACTCCATGATACTCCGGCCATTGTGATTGGTCCAAGTATGGCTGAAACCGGGGAGCCCATGTATTCTTGACAGTCATGATTGAGAACTCGGACTCCCACACGGTAAGAGGGTGATTGACGTCCACATTCCTAACACGAGATGCGTTTAACAAGTGCGAGCATGGGAGATGAAGCGAGGACGGCCTCATGCAAGTGCAATCACACCGTGTTAGGGAGACCTTGAAAGCCCAGCCTCCGTGTTGGTGGCCATCGTTTGTGGTTCCTCCAGGCTCTTTCACTTCAAACATCCAATCGTTGTCGTCATATAGTACAGCTTCTTGGGAGTCCGCCTTTCGTGATTGAAATTCCAACCATTCTTCAACCTTTGGTGGGAAATTGTACTTGTGCTTTTGCTTGTTCTCACCAGCAATTTTCTTATCCGTCTCCATTGACTACTTTAAAAAGTATGCATCCATCTTGTCAAATGTGTATTGAACTATTGCCGTCACGGGTAATGCATGTACACCCTTGCGCACCTTATTGAAGCATTCTGCCATATTGCTTGTCATTTGACCGTACCTCCGGCCATCTTCATTGAAAGCACGTGCCCACATATTCCTTTGGAGAATGTTCCTATTGAGAAAATCAAGACCATCGGGGTCAAGTTTCTTGTGTCTGTGCAATGCATTGAACAATGTGGCGAACCGCTTGTCAGAGAAAGCGAGACAACAATCTTGAAGATCATCAGCCAACTCCTTGATACCACATGCCCTATAGAAGTTTGCCCAAAAGTGCCTCATGCACCATCAACCACCACCGCATTTAGAATTCCTGGATGGCGATCCGATATGACACAAATTTCCCTTTGAGCCGGTAATACCCTTGTTCTCAATTGACGCAAGAACCACTCCCACTTATCATTGTTCTCCACCTCAACCAAAGCAAAAGCCAAAGGTAACACCCGGTTATTGGCATCACTTGCTATTGCAACCAATAAAGTGCCCTTGTATTGTCCCGTCAAGAACGTGCCATCAATGGCGATGACGGGCCGACAATGCTCAAAAGCCCTCACGCATTGCTCAAAGGCCCAAAATGCATGACCAAATACTCGGACGGTCCTCCCGTTGTGAATCAATGTTTGGTGCCCATGAGGCTCAACCACGTGAACCATGCATGGGTTTGTGGCGGCCATAGCTAACAACAACCTAGGGAGTCGGTTGTATGCTTCCTCCCAATTGCCATATGACATCTTGAATGCGGCTTGCTTCGCCTCCCATGCCTTGTTGTACTTCACCTTGTAATGAAGATGGCTTTCACAAGGTCAATGACACTCTTGATGCTCATTATTGGAAGTGTGGATATTTGGTTGGATAACTTGTAAGTAATGAACTTGGACATGAGTTGTCTGTGTTGTTGGTACACAAGCTCGCCATCCACATTCTTGTGTCGACACATGTCACTTGCCGTACAACTCACTATGCTCCAAGTGGGACCTCCTTTCCATGGCCTTGCACGCACAATCCATGGGCATCTTGGCACTTCACATTTAACCTGTAACGCACTTTGACGTCCGAGTTGGCCACTTTATGTGGACGATAATGCGTAACCGAGTAGTTGTCGAGCCACATCTTCAATTTCAAGAAGGATTGAAACTCACAACCAGGATATATCCTGTTCTTGTCGTCTTCCAAATCACGGTGAGAACTTGGCCTAGCTCCAAGAGATATACATTTGCCTCCATCTACAACGGCTTCATCCACGAGACTAAGATCCTTGAACAATGGTGTCTTGTGATCCCACCCGAATACCTTCTTAAATGGTTGGGCCTCCTTGGGCGTGAACCCCTCCTCATCAACTTCTTCATCGGGACCATCATCATCGGAGTCCGATGCATATGCACGAGAAAAAGGGATGGATTGGTCCATTGTCTCTTGCACATGATATTGCTCGAGATCACCCACATTGTTGTCATGGAGATCAACTTCGTTGTCATCCTCCTCGTACTCATAATTGTCCTCTTCAAAAGCTTCATTTTGGTTGTTTGAAACCGGGCTCAATGTTAGCCAAACTTGTTGCGTCAAATGAGGTTCACTAACTTGATCTTGGTTCATGGGTGGGGGAGTACTAGCAACCAACGGGGAGGGGTTCCGGTTCAAATCCAAATGCAAACTAGACTCAACCTTCTTGGAGGCAAATAACTCAAGAGCCTTGTCTAGAGATTCCGCAACCGTCTCCTTGTATGCAACCCAACGTTGCTCCGAGTTCACATGCATTGTCTTCCAACGGATGTGCATTCCAAAACCAACATTATGCCTTCCCTCGAACTCAACAACATCACTTGGGTCCATCCAATTCAAATCCTTCCTCACTTGTTCCAAGACATCCGCATAGCTAGGACTACTCTCAAACACCATGTTAAGCTCATCTGGGTCCGGCTCAACATTGCCTTTCAAAAAGGCCTCTTTATCGACATGATGAACATAAACACATGTTCTTCCCATCCCTACAATAATAAAAACACACATATATCAAGTAATACATAAGCCCTAACATATATATGAAACAATAAGCCTAACCCCCACTTAACAATAACCACAACCCTAACCATATCATAACCCTAACACCAACATCAAACACACATAACCCTAACCCTAGCATAGTATGAAGTCTAACCATGCCCCTAACACCAACATCAACACAAATTTGCAAATCCATGCCAAAACTAGGGTTTCCCCAAACTAGCAAGATTTGAGCAAATGCGACAATTCCTATGGATGAAAACGAGAGGATCAGAGGAGGTTGCCTCAAGGGAGGGGTTGGCTTCGAAATCCACGGTCAAATACTCCGAATTTGCAAGATTTGAGAAGGATTTGAGAGGGGGAGAGGGGAAGAGAGAAGGGCCGCAAGGCGTAGGGATTGGGTGGGGTGGGGGTGGGAGGGGAGAGAGGGTGGGGCCACCCTAAGTGTCAAACAGACTGTGCAGTGCCTAAGCGCTAGGCGCTGCACATTACAAGTGCGGCGCCTAACGCTTAGGTGCTGCACGGCTGGGTGTGGGGCCGCACCTAGCCCCGGGCTGCCACGCTGGCCGGGGGTGCGACGCCTGAGCCTAAGGCGCTGCATAGTTCAGTGCAGCGCCCAGCTGTCGGACGCCACACAAAAGGGTTTGTTATGTGAAATTTTTTTGAGACCAGGTTAGATCGTGATTTGATTTCGTCCTCACGTCAAATATGTGATTTCTGCCCAGTAAAACCCCCTCCCCTGTTCGTCGAAAATATATATTAGAGCACATGCACCCAGGGCCTCGCTATCTAGCCATTTATTTTCTGCTTTAAGATTCGTGCAAATACATTTCTCTTTTTTGTTTCTCCCACATAGAATATATCTTGAAGTTCAAAACTATGCAGCGTGGCAAAGCTTTCTGAGTAGAATCTAGGGCAAATCGTTCAGATTTTTTGTCAAACACAAATATACAAAATACGTTTTGTTTGATTAAAAAAATTCATATTTTTAGTATTTATGTCGGACAAAAAATTCTGAAAGATTTATCCTATATTCTAGTTAGAAACCTTTGCCATCCTGCATAGGTTTGAACTTTAAAATATATTCTATGTGGAAGAAGCAAAAAAGAGAAAATTTCATATAAAAACTTAGTTGTGTCGCACGGATCTTAAAACGATATTGAAGAGCTAAGATAGCAGGGCCTGCTCTAAAAATCCAGGTCCCCTGTTCGTCGCTAATCCCGTTCCCACAAACCCCCGTCCCCTCGCTGCGCCAACCCAACCACTCCGGCATTCCGCCCGCGCCGAAGCTTCGAGGAGCTAAGGCTCCCCACCCCGATGGCCGCCGTGAAGCCCTCGCCGCCGCCGGTGCCGGCGCAGATCGTCGTCGTGGTGCTCGCGCTCGCGCGTGTCGTCCACGCCCTGACGCTGGCGCTCGGGCGCGTCCTGCTCATCGCGGCCGAAGCGCTCCCCTACCTGGGCTTTGCGACTCTGTGGGTCATCTCCGCGGCCGCGGCTACCAAGGTTGTGGGGAGCCGCGCCTGGGACGAGGGCTCCGCCCCCGCCGTGTTTCTCCAGGCGCTCGCGGGCGGGGTTCTCAAGGCCAGCTTCCTTGTCTTGCAAGCGATTGGCGCGATGATGCTGTGCGGCCAGTTCCTGCTCTACATGGTTGCAGCTGTATCTGGATCCAGTTCAGAGTTCTAGAAGGTATCGTCGTAATAACATTTCCTTCGATTGAATTGCGGTAGTAGATAGGCAGCAAGCTTAGTTGCTGAGCTCTACACTAATACATAAACAAAATTCACATGTCTGCCATTCTAATCAAGTTGTCCTGATGGGAATATGAATGGAATGTAGTGTAGTGTTTCATGTGTGTTTGTCTGCATCGTTCAATTTTCGACCCATTCCATACTCATGTCCCTCGTTATGGTTTTGCTGAAATTGCTGTCCTCCTCAGAGAGCCCACGGAGCTTTCAACAAGGAGTTGATTAGGGGAGATCCTCCCCGCACTGCAGCCCTTGAAACGTTCGCATCTACACTCCTCATCCTGCTAATTTTAGCTGGTTCTCTGGTGGAATGCATGATGTCAAAAAAGATTGGTTCTGTGATTGTGGATGTGGGGATATTTGGTTCCAACTTCCAAGTGCGATAGCTTGCTTTGTTGTCATTCCAGCTGTAGTACTGGGTAACTGGAGGGAGGACCAGATGTCAAAGAAAAACATGACTCACGTCGCAAACTGTTGAGGTATGTACCTTTCCCTATATCTAGGAGCCATATTGTTTTCAGCATATGTGTATATTTTGTGTACATTATTAGTCTCCTAATAACATGAAAACAGTTACAGTGTTGTGAATTCGCAATCATTCTTCTTAGCTGTAGGAAACTTGGTTGTTGTTTGTTAACATGGAGTACTGCTATATGTGTTAAAGCAATGATGGTTTTCCTATTCTCTCCGGTAGTTGCATATTTGCACTTATGACAAACATTGAGGTTAGGCTCACTCTTCAGTTGTGCTGAGTGGCCAACTGCCGCAGTTCTACTGTATGCCTTTGTTGTGAACTGATCATCAAAATGATTAATATCATGTACTAGAAATAGTAATTTTACGTTGCATTGCTTCTATCTGTGCTGATAGTGAGATTAAAATACAACACGTTTGGCTCTTCTTAACTGTTTGCAAGCACCTTTCTTACAAGCATGAGGTTTCTAGTTTCTGAATCCCGAGTAACAGTTAAGTTGTTTATAACTTTATATGAAACCATTCTGTCATGCATCCCAGTTAGTCCTGCAAGAGAGTTCTCTTTCTTGGCTGTTGATAGATGTTAGCGAGTAATATTTAAGTGGTGCATTAGTCTCCATAGCTCAGGAGCTAAGAGTTTATCCATCGAAATCCACTGTAAGTGCTTGGCCTCAAATTTCAAAGGGCTGGGTGATTGGGTATCTTCTACTTACTCAATTCAATTATTCAAGTCAGTAAACTCAGTAGAGCAGTCGACACTTACCTTAAACAGTAGCTACTATCTACTTGCATGTGGTGTTGTTCCATCTCATTTCTGTGTACAAGTGCCTTCGGAGCACACATGTTGATATTGTAGTGATATATTCTCTTTCACAGGTTTTGGTGTACTGCCCTTTAGCTATTCGTAAAAAGTGATTCATTTGGCAAAAGCATTTTTCAAGAAATATTTATGTTTATTTCTAATTATATTGGTACTTCTTGTGCAAAAAACATGAAGAATACTACTGTTGTGGGGATGATTGCATAATGACAACTATATTTCATTCAGACAAGCCACATGATGCCATTAGATCCATTGAAATTTTCTTATTCTGCTATTTATCCCCGAAAAGTAATTTCGTCAACTAGTTTCCCATGCATACCATTCTTTTGTGCCCCGTGGAGTGCGGATTGCCACGCTTTGCTCTGTCCAGTGGTCCTCTTAGTGTAATTCATGAGAATATATAGGGCTTGTGAGCTCAATATGGCTTCCATATGTGAAATAAGTACTGATTATGTCATCTTTTACCATCGGGTGTTCTGCAATTCAGTGGCTATTAATGAGCTAACTACCATGTACATTGAATTTGCACCTTTGAGGCACTCGGCCTTTCCAAATTAGGTTGTCATGCGGACCAAGAAGAATTACACTTTATATGCCGAGTCACAATAGTTGTCCGTTCCCACACTTATTCTAAAAAATCCCCCTCCCTGATCTAGTTGCAGCGGCATTATAGTGAGCCTTGCCAACGTAGATCAGTACATAAATAATAATATATTTTTTTGAATTTT
>NC_041383.1:125246825-125282387 GCF_002162155.2 Triticum dicoccoides | reverse complement strand
TGAATTGTATTCATTTGCCAATAAGGCTTTAGCAGCCTATCGCAAGATAGGTTCAAGTGAACCAGAGGTACCGGGGGGCACAAGGGAGAAGAGATAAACAGAAAACAACCCACGCCAACAACACACATAACAGGGGGAACAACGAGGGAAAACACAACAAAGAGCACCAAAGGAGAAATCTAACGGCATTGGCCAGCCGGACCAAACCACGACACTGCACCGTCGACGCAATCGAAAGGCTCCACGCATCCGAGACTGCACAACGCCGCGACACCACCTGTGTCGCGAGGCACCTTTGAAGGGACACGTGAGGCCGAGACGACGCCACGGCATCTGTGTGCCACCGGCATAGTCAAAGGGCATCGCCTAGCAAACCAAACCGCAACACTGCACCATCGGCGCAATTGAAGGGCACCTCACAACCGAGACTGCACGACGCCACGACACCACCTGTGTCGGGGGTACATTCGAAAGGTTATGCAAGGCCGAGACGACGCCACGGCACCTGTATGCCGACGGCGTAGCCGCAGGGCACCGCCAAGCAGAGATGCACCGAGGAGCACTCGAGCACGACACACACCACCGTTGACCCCCAGACTGGCCGCACCACCACCACCGACCACCCGCTTCAAACCAGGCAAACACCACCCCAAACCTCAGCAAACAGCATGGAGCAGCGTCTCCGAAGACAGGCGCCACCAAGGTGGTAAAACGACGTCAAGGACGCCGCCGCCGTCCGATCCAGTAGTTGGATCTAAGGCTTTCACCCAGAGAAAGAACAGAGCATGCGGGGAACAGTTCATCACATAATATGGCACCTCCAAGGAGGGATCCGACGCCGAAGGGCGTCGCTGCCGCCGGTGCCGACCGAAGCCGGCACAGGGCTTTCACCCGAAGCAACACCCACGCCACCCGTTTGCTGAGCCATGCCGCTGTTGAGCCCGGAGTCACCACCGCCCGGAGGCACCAACCTCCAGCAACGACGGCTACCGAGCACCCGCAGAACCAACACCAGACTGCCGAAGCAGCCACAGGGGGTGGAACAGAGCGCGGGGTGCCAGGGGGGTGCCAGATCGGCAGGAGGACACGAAGGCACCTCGCGCGCCCGATCTGGATCTGGCCGGAAGAGAAAGGATGGCAGGCCACCGGCCTGGCCCCGCCCACATGCCGCCCGAGCAGCCACAGGAGATGGCAGGACCACCACGCTGAGGTTAGAGACCGCATCCCGACGCCCAAAGCCAGCCGCTGGCCCGGATCCGGCGCGCCGGCCAGATCCGCCGCCGAGAGGAGCGCCTGTGAGCGCCACGACCAGGCGCCGGCGAGCAGGCTGTGCGCCCCTCGACGCCACCCCTGCTCCCCCAGCGCTCACCGCGCCCTCGGCACCGAGCACGAGTGAAGACGCCACCAAGATGACCCCAGCCACCCGGCCACCACGCGTCCGCCGCGGATCTCCCCGAGCCACCTTCGGAGGCAGGGGGCCGCCGCCACCGCGGCGAGGCCAGCGGCAACGGCGGAGGAGAGGAGGCGCAGGGGAGGGGGCCGCCGGCGACGTGCGGAGTTCCCCCGAGTCGCCCGAGCGGAGCGATGCGGGGTCGGTCTTCCAATTATGAAGTCGAAGAACAGCGTTGTTCCTTTTCATAATAATAATTTAGGGTGCTTAATATCGATCTTTTAGAAAGATACGCCGGCTCACGAGCCATCGAATCAGATGGATTGAGCGACCGAACGTCATTTTCTATCACTGCAACACACGTCGTGTTGCAGGAAATTTCTGCAGCATGGATCATGTTATAGAAATTTTTGCAACATAAGTCAAGTTGCAAATTTTTTTTTTGCAACACATGTCTTGTTACAGTTTTTTTTTTGCAATGGAGGTTTTGTTGCAATTTAGTTTTTTTTTACAACAAAGGTCTCATTGCAATTTAATTTTTCTGCAACACAGGTCTTGTTACATTTTTTGCAACACAGAGCTTGCTGTAGAAACTATTTTAGCGGACAGCAAGCAACAGTCACGTTGACTGAAAGAAAGGAAAAGATGAAACTGCTCCGGCAGGACACGTGTCGCACGAACGAGCTGGCGGATTGCACGCGAGCATCCGCCAGTTGAAGCCAAGCGTTTTCCTTACAGTTTTGTGAAGTATCTCCGTTTGCATTGCTTGGGCCAGCTCAAATATTAGGTATCTTAAATTGGAAAGGTAAGAAATTATGATAATGAATATATTAGCACACATGTTTTAATCTATGGGTTGCCTGTGAGAAATATTTTGATCTTGCTTGTGATTTGCATGGGGTAAACTTTCTTTGTATTGTTCTTCTGATTGTTAAAAGAGAACAAAAATTGGAGGAATTTTTTTTTCCTAAATGGAGGCATAAAATTTGCCTCTTGGAGGAACTTTGCATTAAGGACATGCATTAACTTTTGACGATAATTGTTTTATTTCTGACTGGTTCTCCATTAAAAATCTGCCATAGTAGTTTGATCCTAGTCTCAAAATTCAGCTTTGCTCATTTGTCAAACTTTTTTTCTCGCGGTAGACGATCTTCTTTTCCATGCTCCAATTTGAAACTTTCATCAGGAGCTAACATAAGAGGCCAACGAACAATCAGGAGATTGATTTTTATCATTTCTGATGTTTGCTGTTGTATCATGATTGAAGATGAATAAATCCAAAAAAAATGGGCACTCACCATTTCGGCATACCCAGTTAGAACCCGACTTCACTGGTAGAGGAAATGGACTAGAAGTCTAGAACAGAACCCGATAATTTCTCGTTAAAAAAAGAGAACCCGACGAGACGACCCCGAAGAACTCGCCGCAAAACCCCCTCCCCTGTTCCTTGCTAATCCCCATTTGCAACCCACAAACCCCCGTCGCCTCGTGCGCTAATCCAACCACTCCGCCTCCTCCGAGGGCGAGAAGCTTCCAGGAGCCAGGGTTTCCCGTACCAACCGATGGCCGTCGCCGACGCGGTGCTGCCCTCGCCGCCGCCCCTGCCCCCGCCCCCGCCGGCGCGGATCGTCGTCGTGGTGCTGGTGCTGGTGCGCTTCGCCCTCGCCCCGATGCTCGCGCTCGGGCGCGTCCTCCGCGTCGCGGCGCGAGCCCTCCCCTACCTGTGCTTCGCCTTCGGGTGGGTCATCTCCGCGGCCTCGGCTGCACAGGTCGTCGCGCGCCGCGCTTGGGGCGAGGGCTCCGCCCCCTTCCTCTTCATCCAGGCGCTCGTGTACGGGGCCCTCAAGGTCTGGGTCTACAGCTTCCTGGTGTTGTTCGCGCTTGCCGTCCTGCTGCTGTGCAGCCTGTGCGTGGCCTACGTGATTGCAGCTGTATCCGGATCCACTTCGGGATTCAAGAAGGTGTCGTGCAAATGAACTCCCTGTGATCTTTATTCCGCTCGAATCACAGGTCGCAGCAGTACATAGGCCAGTGTCACCATTATGTTCTAATTAAGTTGCCATATCTATTATGTCGTGCAAATGAACTTCCTATGTTCTAATAAAGTTGCCATATCTATTACTCCCTCAGTCCCAAAATAAGTGTCTTGAGCTTAGTACAAATTTGTACTAGAGTTAGTACAAAGTTAAGACACTTATTTTGGGGCGGAGGGAGTATGTTTGAATTAATTTCGTAGTTCAGGTTGTCCTGATGAGTAGCAGTAGTTTTCTTCCATGTGTGTTCATCACTTCATTTGCATCCTACCATTTCCGAATCATTCCATATGTACTGTTCATCCGATTGATTTTGTTGAAATTGCTGTCCTCCTCAGAGCGTCTTCGGAGCCATCACACGGGAGCCGGTTAGGCTTCCACGCGCCGCGGTGCTTGGATTGGTCGCGGATGTGGCCTTCTTCCTTCTAATGGTGGCTGGTCTTCTGGTAGCGATGATGTCGCCGCATGTGGAGGGTTCGATATCTCAGGGTGCAATGGTCGCTTCTCTGGTCACGGATGTGGCGATATTTGGTATACACGCGACAGCTTGCTTTGTTATCATCCCAGCTCTCGTTCTTAATCTCTGGAGGGAGGACCAGGCGGACAGGAAAGCACCATCGCAGTTCTGTCAAGGTATATATATAACCTAAGAAGCACGGACACGGGGACGGAAAGACGGGGATACGCATACGGGGATACGGGATACGGCATTTTCCCAAAACAGCCATTCGGGGATACGGCGAGTATATATATAATAAAATAAAAATATGGCATGTAATATTAAGTTAAGACAAAAAATTAATAAGAAATAAATCTTTTTTGCCAAGTGCTTGATTGATCCTCATCCCCCCATGCCATGTTGTCATTGCAAGCTGCATCCATCTTGCAAAACATATCAAACACAAACAGTAAAGAAGATTAGAGGAGAAGACATAATTGAAAGATTAGAGGACAAAACATACTTGAAGCAACATGGAGCAGCAGCGCAAGCATTCAACCCAGCAGCACAAGATAGCAAGCAACATCCAGGATCCAGCAGCTTAATGGTAGAAATATGACGAATCAAAGAGGAAGAGGTTGAGGAATAGGAGAGGCTGTTGGGTTACCTGCGAGTAAAGGCTGCTGGTGCTGGGGCTAGCGGTCGCCGAATCCAGGCGTCGCCGGCGGCGGCGTCGATCCAGGAGGCGGCGGCTCCTGCAGTACGACCTGGGAGGGAGCACCTCGTTCTCATGACAGAGAAGGTGCGGGAGACATATAGGGTTTCGTATTGGGTTGGACCGAGGCTGGTTTTGGGCTGGGCCGTGTCCCAAACGTGTCCCAGACGTGTCCCACCGTATCCCTGTAATTTTTTCCTTATTATTAATCGAAATTCGTGGGACACGGCTTAGTTCGCGTATCCCAGCGTATCCCGGCGTATCCCCGTATCCCGCCGTATCAGGACGGCAGTTCGGCTGATTCTGGCGTGTCCGTGCTTTTTAGTATATAACTCCCCATTGCTTTGATCCCCTGTATCTATGAGCCATATGATCCTTTTCAATTAGAATCTGCATATTTTTTGTAGCCTCTTAATAGCATGAAAACAGTCAGTGTTGTTAGTTCACCTTCATTTATCTTAACTTACTGACTACTGTCTACTGGTGTTGATATTTGTTAAGATGGATCATTGTTTTTTATAAAACCAATGATGATTTTGCTATTTCCTCATATTAGCATTCACTTATAAAAATGGGATTGGCATCGATCTTAAATTGTGCAAGGTGCCAACTGATGCAGTTCTACACTTCTACTATATGCCTTTGTTACGAAGTGACGACCATAAAAATGATCAATTCAACGTATTAGAAAAAAGTAATATTAACTGTTTACGCTCCATGGTCCCCTGTGACTGTTGTATCTTTGCAGCGAGTAAGATTGTAACATTGTTTGAGAACTCTTGTCATTGATACTTTCCCCGTTGAAACCAATTGGAGGACCCAAAGTTTTCAAGTTTTGGCTATGGCATACGAGCCTACTATTCTTAGCTGCATTTGGCAATTGTAACTTTGTGCCATGTTTCGTGACTCTGTTAAAAATAAGTAAACCGTTTGATCATTTAAATAAGTAACATGACGGTAAAATGGCACACCTCTAGTTCTTTAACAATTATCACTTTTATGTGGCGCTATGCCCAATACATTTTGGTAGGATTGCCATTGTGGCTTTCTTCTGTTCTGTGACACAGTTTAATGCTTTACTTTATTAGTAAAAAGAAGTAAACTGTTTGATCATGTAAATAGATAGCATGGCAGTAAATGGACGCACATCTAGTACTTTAATTTGGTGCCATGCCACTACATTTTGACAGACGTGCCTTTGAGAGCAGTTAATTTCTAGCGTTGCATGTTCATATCATTAGTTGTGTGTTTGCTAGCACTACCAATTGAAAGGACGAGAAAGATTCGAATTCTGTAATATCTCACAAGATAGAAGTTACTTCATCGCCGGAAAATGAGTGACATGGTCTTCAGATTTATACTACTTGAAACTGTACTGTTGGAAATGCTGATATGACAATGTTCTTATATGTGGCAATCTGATCAAATTTTGGGTTGTGTTATTGGCAGACGAAGCTAAGAAGAGAAGGTGTCCGGAGAATTTTGCAAGGAGCTAAAGTACCCATTCTGCTGATGGTTGTGAGTGATCCCAACAGATGCAAATTTTCAGAGGAGAACTAAAGTTTCTGCAGACTTGCTTCTCTGTACCATTAGTAGACCCTAATCGCCATTAGACATCAAAACTTTTGTAGACGTGCTTCTTTCTGCTATTAGTAGAACCTAATTGTCAATGGCCATGAAGTTTCTTGGGTCATTAATTATGAGTCTGGTGGTGATATTTGGTACTCCTGCTACTCGCTTACAAGTTTGCACTAGAGTATTGGTGTATACTCCCCCCGTCCTTCAAAGAGTGTACTTCCAACTTTGTTGGAAGGTCAAACTATCTCAATGTTTGACCAAGTTTGTGTCAAAAAATATCAATGTTTGTGAAACCAAATAGGTATATGATGAAAATATATTTTATTATGAATCTAATGCTATTAATTTGATGTCATAAATGTTGATATATTATTGTATAAATACGGTCAAACATAAAAAAGTTTGACTTTCCAACAATGTTGGAAGTATACTCTTTAAAGGATGGAGGGAGTATATATATATGATGGTGGAATTCGTTCGTGATCTCTTTGTACTACCCTATTGGAAGAAAATGATTCCATGAGACATTAATCTCGTGAATTCACTGCCGTCAGTTTGCGCACTTGTATGTTGTATGTATACACGGTAGGAACGTTCTGCAGGTGGGTTGTGTATGCGTTGCCATTTCGAATATCCTCGTGGTTATCAGGGGTGGTCATCTACTGTGCATCTACCTGCTAGCATGTCGTCTTGTGCTCCCTCCGTCCCTGGACTGTACTCCCTTCGTTCCTAAATATAAGTCTTTTTAGACATTTTAAATGGACTATAACATACAGATGTATATAGACATATTTTAGAGTGTAGATTAACTCATTTTGCTCCGTATGTAGTCACTTGTTGAAATTTTTAGAAAGACTTATATTAGGAACAGAGGGAGTAGTTGTAGGCTTGAGGAGACTCCAGGTTTTTTGATGACCAGCCTTTTGGCTGATTGTCCCAAAAATGCATTCATATGAATAAAGCTCTCTGGTTTTCCCCGCAAAAAAAAAAGTAATTGTAGCCTTCAATTTAGGCATCGCAAACTCCAAACCTGCGCGGAATTCCACGTCCTTGTGGCGGGGTTAATAAGCTCATCACGTGATCAGGAGGGTTGGGGGCAACGAGCACATATGGGCCTCTGCAAAAAGAAATCTCGTAGGATCCATTTATCTATACTACTGTTAAACAATCAAACAAGAACTTCTTTAAGCACACCCTACAAAGCGTACACTGATCCAATACCATCACATGATTAGGCCCACTAAAATCAATCTAACGGTTAGCCTTAACCTAAACCATTTTTTGTGTGCACTTAGCAATTTACATTGACTGACCGTACTCCACCATGGAGGAATATATGAAACTCCACGCCTGGGCAATTAGGAAACTAATAATCATGGGTGCATCCTATTCTAGGAAACTAAATCAGAGTGCATCCATCAAATCCATCCTATTAGAAGACCTATCTCGGACGCAACCATCCTATTAGGAAGCTAATCGCGAGCCGCCTGCCGCCATCATGCACGCTAACCCCGATGGGGGAAGCGCGAGGAGCTTCGTCTTCCTCCGGGAACGCGTGTTGTCGCCGCCATCATCTTCTGCCTGGAGGCCAGGCGCTCTTCTGCCACTACTGCGACGACACCATCCACGTCCAGGGCATGCTCTCCGGCAACCATCGGCATCCGCATCGACTTCACTCCGTTCGCAACACCCACGCCTACAACAACCCACCACTGACGTCCTCCAAGTCCAAGCCGCCAACTGTCGTCGTCCCTAGGGCGGCACCGGTCTCGGCCGTGGCGTAGGAGGTGTCGTCATTGTCGTTCCTGCCGTTGTCCTACTGGGCCGTCGAGGACCTCCTGCAGTTCTTCCTACGTGCACAATAGAGGGCACCGAAGGTCTATCACAAATCAATCAGGTGAACCTTTAATTTGATTTGGGGGTATTCTGCAATTTTGCATGACTAATACTGCACTTTTGGCACTTGGAGGTGGGTCAGAAATTTTTGATCTGCAATTTCATCTATCAATCAATCTTCCTCTGATGCATTCTAGAAATAAAAAATTGGGACATGAAGAAATTACTATTCCAGAGTTTAATTAATCATTTGATAATTCCTTTGGGAAATACATGTGATCTGGAGCATGAAAAATCATTCTCATATATACTCCCTCCGTTTCAAATATAAGTCTTTTTAGAGATTTCAATGCGGACTACATACGGAGTAAAATGAGTGAATCTACATTCTAAAATCTGTCTATATACATTCGTATATAGTCCGTATTGGAATCTCTAAAAAGACTTATATTTATGAACGAAGGGAGTAGATATAGGAAGAATGGGACTGATTGTAAGAGTGTGTTTGTTTAGACCTGTATACTTACAATGCGATTTCTATTTAGACCAAGATTAGAATTTGACTACATGCATAAGTTTGGCTGGTTGAGAAATTTGAATTCACTATCTCTCATAAAGTGTCTGTTCAGTGGGTGCACGTGCATTACATATTAAATAAGAATCGTGGGGCTTCAAGCAATTTAGAATTATAGATTTGGGATTATCTTAGGTTGCCGATTGCTGTACTGAAAATGTGCAATTAGATATGACACGTACATAAGAATGCAGCAATCTTGTCTTACAAAGTAGGATCAAGAGGGATACTGAAGAAGTCAAGATGCAGAGTCTCTATTTCCCATGATTACTTCTCGTGTTCATGTCGGCTTCCTTGGGCCTTACTTCGTACAACCATATGCATTAAACTGGACCGTATCAAGAGGTAACGCCATCCCCTTGATTAGAATTGCCTTATTTGTGTTATTTAATCCGTGTTTGTTTTATGTATGACGTTGCTTTACCTGGAATTAAGGTGGGTTGCGCCTGCCTAGGCACTAGCTACGGGTGTAGGTTGGAAATCAGAAATATGATTCATTCTTAGAGAAAACTTTACACGTGTTGCTTTAAGATAATTGCATAGCAATCCAGTAAATTATGTAAGTCAGTAAGAGGCAAGATATTGTAGATGTACTATTATTCCAGTTACATGATTTATTACATCTAAAACGGGTTACATGACTCCGTAACTGTTGTTAGAGAATATCTCTCGCTGTTCTGTAAAGGTGTGCAATCTCTACTGCGTTCCAATAAAGAGAATTTTACCATACAGAAGGATCTAATAAAGAAACTAATTCGGCTGAGTTCCAATAAATAGATCCTTCGAAGGATCTGTCCTAATACAGCTGCCGTATATTGGTACAGAGAAATCATATAAATTGTATTCAGTCGGATTTATTTTGTTTCATGACAGAGAAACCATATACCTTTCGCTATTTTGGCACATATATTTATTTTTATATACTTGTGCAGTTTCAAATGATCTAACATATCTGCAGTCATCAAACTTGAAGACATACTGTTTAAGGCCTTATTTGCACCGCCTCTCTTCTTTGTCTGCGCGCCTCTTTCCTCCAATAATAATAATGAATTACTTTTTCCGGATCAGGTATTACACTGTTACAAATGTATGCTGAAGCTACTCCTTACGACAAGGAAAAAGAGGATGAATGCTTTCTATCTTCACCAGTTTTGTAGCATGTTCCAAATTGTTGGCTCTTTCTTATTTGAGGATTCACCATGACTTTTGTAGTTTAGAAGCTGGTCTGAAAGCTTGATAAGGTTAAGCTTGACAAATACTCTGGAATACTGTTCCTTTCATCTTTATTTTTCTTCATAACTCATTTCAGTTTCTGTACATACAGAGCATCTTACAACATTGTAAGTTAGTATGGTTGCCAACGCATAAACACATACAAAACGGGATAAATACTTTCTACCATGATAATTATTGGATTTCTTTTAGCCCTTTTACATTTCAATTAGTTCTTGTAAATCATATTTATTTTATATAGAAGTCGTTGTAGTCACATATCATCTTCTATTTCATATTATCCATAGTTGGTAGCTATATAACTTTGGCAATCCACACAACCAAAAATATATATAATTTGATCCAAATTAGTACAAGTATATATTTTGCTATGCAGATTAGTAGAATAAAATCAGATTCGAGAATTAAGCATCTTGAACAATATAATTGCACCGTAAGGCAGTTTATACTTTTTTTTCCTGGCTACACTTGAAGAGAAGACTACACTAGAAGCCTGTATTACTGCATTAATAAATAATTGCTGATTTTATTTAAATGAGAATATTTTCCTGTGATTACTCTATGCAGCAACATAACCACTATTGTGTCTCACTTTTGAAAATACAATTTGAGCAACATCAAACATTGTGTATCTATTTAATTTATATTTTTAAAAACATTAATTTTTTTATTATGTGAATATTACCTGATTTACGTTTGAGACGTGCGTTGTACGTGCATACTTACTAGCGTTCCCAAATCAGCGTGTCTCTCTCGTACATCTCCAATGCACCGAACTCGGTCCAAGCACATCTCTAGATTCTCTACCTTCAAAAATACCCGGCCAAACCTGAGACAGAGCATTGCGCCCGACTGCGCGTCCAGGAAATCTCCATGGAAATCAGGGTCCTGAAGGACATTTTGCCTAGTCTCACGCATGCACTCCCCTCCTGGTTTGTAGGATCTCACGCATGCCATCTGCAGAGGGCATACGGTCAGCCTCTCCTTCTCTCGCGCGCATACATGCTTGTAAGTTGTAACCATGCACACATTCAGTTTAACTCCCGTGTTCGTCGCTAATCTCATTTCCCACAAACCCCTCGCTGCGCAGCCCAACCACAACCGAGTGCGATCGAGGAGCTAGCGTTTCCCGTACCGATCGATGGCCGTCGACGACAATGTGCTGCCGTCACCGCCGCCGCCGCCGCCGCCACCGCCACCGCCGCCGCGGATCGTCGTCGTGGCGCTGGCGCTCACGCGCTCCGCCCTCGTGCCGATGCTGGCGGCCCGGCGCGTCCTCCGCGTCGCGGCCAGAGCCTTCCCCTACGTGGCATTCGCGCTCGCGTGGGCCATCTCCGCGGCCTCGGCTGCCAAGATCGTGGCGCGCCGCGCCTGGGGCGAGGGCTCCGCCCCCTTCCTCTTCCTCCGGGCGCTCACGTCCGCTGCCTGCAAGGTCTGCACCTACGGCTTCCTCGTCATGCTCGCGCTCGCCGTGCTGCTGCTGTGCGGCCTGTGCGTGGCGTACGTGATCGCAGTTCTATCTGGACGCGGTCCAGAATTCCAGAAGGTATATCAACCGTATATATAGGCTAGTTGATGAGTAGCACTAGTGTTTCCAATTGAGTTCATCACTTTCATCTGCATATATATACTCATGCCCATCCATGTGTTTTTGTTGAAATTGTTGTCCTCCTCAGCGTGCCCTGGGAGCAATCACGTGGGAGTCCAACTCGTTTAGGCTGCCTCGCATGGCGGTGCTTGGATTCATCACAGTTGTGCCCTTCTTCGCGCTAGTTGTCGCCGGTCTTCTGTTGGCGATGATGTCGCATGTGGAGGGATCGGTGTCTCAGGGAGAAATGGTCGGTTTTGTGATCGTGGATGTGGGGTTTTTTGGAATGCACGCGACGTCTTCCATTCTTATCATTCCAGCTCTAGCACTTGGCGCCTGGAGGTTCGACCAGGCGGACAGGAAAGCACAGTCGCAGTCTTGTTGAGGTACCTCTTCTTCCCGTTTGCTTTGAAATATGCACATCACTTGGAAAGATCATATGGCTCACTGATACATGGAATCAATTATATTAGTGTAACTACTTGTGTAGTTGTGTTGGTATTTGATGATGATTTTGCTATTTCCTCCGGTCATTGCATATTAGCATTCATGATAAAATTGAGATTGTCGTGGATCTTATATTTGTGTGAGTAACCAGCTGATGCAGCTCTACCATATGCTTTTGTTACGACGTAATGGTAATATAAATGATCATTTCCATGTATTAGAAAATAGCAATATTAATTTCTTACGCTCCATCGCCCCCTGTGATTGTTGTATCTTTGCAGCGAGAGTGAGATCATAACAATGTTTACATGCTTCCAAACTGTTTCGAACACCTTTCTTGAGAGCTCTCATCATTGATAATTACTCCATCGGAACCAATGGAATGACCCAATGTTTTCAAGTTTTGAGTATAGCATGAGTATACTCTACTTGGCTGCTTTTGGCAATTGTGACTTTGTGCCATGTTATATGACTCTGGTAAACAGAAGTATACTGTTTGATCATATAAATAGATAACATGGCAGTAAAATGGCACAAGTCCTTTTAACAATTATCAACTTCCATTTGGTGCTATGCCCACTGCATTTTGGTAGAAGTGCTGTTGTGTCTCTGTCCCCTGTTCTATGACTCAGTTTAATGCATTTTTATACTTTAGTAAAAAGAAGCAAACTGTTTGATCGTGTAAATAAATAACATGACAGTAAATGTACGCACATCTAGTACTTTAAGGTGGTGCCATGCCACTACATTTTGGTAGACGTTCCTTTGACAACTACTTTCTGGCGTTGCAAGTTTGTATCATCAGTTGTGTGTTTTGTAGCACTACCAACTGAAAGGACAAGACCAAATCGAATTCAATAACATTATCTTGAAAGAAAAAGATCATTTTCTACCTTATGCATTCAAAACGGGGAGGCTCCGAATCCAATAACATTTCACAAGGTAGAAGTTACTTCATTGCTGGAAAATGAGTGGCATAACCTTCACATTGTAGTACTTGAAACTATACTATGGGATGCTTAATGTTGATATGTCAATGTTCTTTTATGTGGTATAATTTGATCAAATCTTTGGTTGGTTTATATATTGGCAGACAAACTAAGAAGGGAAGATGTCCGGAGAATGTGGCAAGGAGCTACAGCGCCCATTCCGCTGATGGTTGTGAGTGAGCCCAACGGACACAAGTTTTCAGAGGAAAAAGAGTCTTTGCAAACTTGCTTCTTTCTACTATTGTAGATCCTAATCATCATCAGCCATTAAACTTTTGCAGACTTGCTTATTTATGCTATTACTAGATCGTAACTGTCAATAGTGATGACGTTTGTTGGGTCATTATGGGTATGGTGATGATGTTTGATGCTATCCCATGAAGTATTAGTGTAATGATTAGCTATCAGCTTAAATAAAAAGAAAGAATATATGATCAGCTTTTGCAATTGTATTTAATATTTAGTACTCCGTCTAGATGGGAATATAAGTTTGGCACGGAACTTAGGTGTGAATTTAACAAGTGGAACATATATGATATGCCAAAAGAAGTATGTTTAGAAACTTCGTACAACGCCGAATGTAAAACTATATTTTTTGATGACAAATCAATTTTTTGCTAATCAAACCAAAGACCTACACACTTGTGTCTGACTTATTCACACCGGGAGGGAGTAAACAATTTGTCGTTGGATATATAAATGGGTATGTCACTTAGGTGAGTCGATAAAAAAGGGCAGCCCGATGCATGTAGCTCCCGCTTGCGCAGGCTTCGAGGAAGGGTCCGACCACTTTAGGTCTATTGTACGCAATCTTTTCCTACATTTCTATAAGCTACTATTTCCAGGACTTGAACTCGTGACCTCATGGTCACAAGGCAACAACTTTACCACTTTGATGAGTCGATGTAAACCAAAAACCCGAGCAGCGGTCAGCTCCATCTAGTCAAACCAAGCCACTTTCTTGAAGGACCTCGATCCAATTCCATCGGCTGCGCCTCCGAAACCCTAATTCAGAGGTAAGTAGTGGGATAAAGTAGTGTTGATACAAGATGTGCTTTGCCGCGGGCGAAATCGGTTTGGCATGCACAATTAGATCAGTGGCGTTTCGTGTGTTCCGTGCATGTGTCACACCATCAATTATGTTTGCGAATGGCAGGCTATTGGGCCCACACGTTTGTGGCATAGTCTCATGCTTGCATGCCACCAGTAATGGGATAGTGGTGGCGTTCAAAATATACCCATGCCATCACGATTCCAAAAATAGCAGTGGCGTAGATAAACAATGCCGCGCCACCAATTATGACGGGTACAATTGACATTGCCTCCTCATGATGCAAAGCTAAACTATAAGCCCGGCTTGCAAGCCGAGAATGGGTCCATTAAAACCCGTAAAAACTCCCTTCCTTGCATACTAGTCTAGTCTTAGAGATGAACTTGGCGAAGAAGGAATTGGCCTTTTGGTCGGCCTATAATTCGGTACTATAATAGAGGTGGGGGCGGTTGGTAGGAATTTATATGATAATACAACTTTCGTCTGCATGGCCATGGATTCGAGCTTCTAGCCTAGTTTGGTCTTGTAGATCGTGAGTTGCACCGATATGTAGACATTTGTATGCACACAAACAAAGACCAAATCTAAACAAATCGACCAAAGACAAACATCGACAGAATCCCATGAGATCTGCTGGAGACGCACCTCCACATGCCATCCAATGATGCTAGGCGCACCACCGGGACATGGCTAGGCAAGGAGAACCCCATTCCATCTTCAGGGAGCCATTGTCGCCTCGCCTTCCTGAGCAGGACACAAACCTAAACAAACACAAAAAAACACCTAAAAGGAAGCAGGAGCCCCCCCCCCCCAAGTGAGGGTCGCGATCCACACACTTCCATGGCCCCAAGGCTAGAAAATACGAGGCACATCAGACGCTGTACCGGTAGGAGGCGGAAACCCTAGTTGGAGCCGCACATGGGCAGAAGGGTTGAGACAGATGACTGGGAAACCTGCTACTACTGTGACTACCTGCTACGTAACCGAGAAGCATGATGTTGTCGACAACACCGAGTGGGGGTGCTCTTATTGTGGTTATTATTTTTGAATAAGAAGGAACATTATCCAAATCTTGATGTCAAGAAAAAGAAATCCTATCATGTCCACAACTAAATAAAGAGTGTGTGAGAACACAACCAGATTATACATTTGGCATTGCATTATGTTACTATAATCCTCACTAGTGCGGAACCGGGCTATAGCACCGGTCCGTAAGGCCCTTTAGTGCCGGTTCTGTAACCGGCACTAAAGGGTGGAGACTAAATGCCCCCCCCTTTAGTACCGGTTCTGCATGAACCGGCACTAAAGAGCCACCACGTGGCAGGAGCCAGGTTCGGGGGCGGGGAGACCTTTAGTACCGGTTTGTACCACAAACCGGTTCTAAAAGTTTAGGGGTTTTGGTTTTATTATTTATTTTCCCTTTAATTTTGTGTTTTCCATTTAATTTAGAGATTGTTTTCCATTTATTTTCCCTTTCATAAATTATATAATAACTCATCATCAGCATCATATTAATATAAAAACTCTTGCATCTCATATCATCACCAACAACAACACTACCTAATAATCATCATATATATAGTCATTACCACTATTTTTATCATCATTATGTAATCATCACCAACAGTAGCTTAAAGAAGAAACATTCACTTGTAAAAAAATCAAAGATATCATCGAGTTCAACATGGTCATGAGATTATTATAAGTGTTCATAACTAAGACCACAAAAGAAAGTCACTAATAATTAAGTCCAGGACAAAGAACACGGACATGAGACGACAAGTACTAAGAGCAGGAACTAGCTAATCACTCCTGCTGCTCTCTCTCAGGTGAAATGGCATAGAATATGTGTAGCTCTCCTGATTCATCATATTGGAGCATGCAGATGAACCTGTCTCCTAATCGTGGGTTGCGCTTCTGATTGTTGCCCCCTAGTATTTCTCTGCGATCATTCACAATTTTGCTCCAGTCTTTCACTATTAAGCATTCCTCGGTTTTAGAAATCCTAAATGCACTCATGTGCAATGTACGATGTCTTGGCCGTAAGCTAACCATTGACATGCGACCGTTAGTCGAGATCCACTGAGGCACAACTATCATCAGGAGTCCCTGTTGAAGAACATTGTATAATAACATACTTAGCAATGAAGTTTAGCTTAAAAATAATGTATGCAAAAGATGCACTGAGAACAAATAGTAAAAAATCTTACCATCTTTCCTAAATAGATGTGACCGTAGTTCAATACGAACACTATTGGTCGCACGTTTTGAGTACTAAGATTTGCAAGTCTAGGAAAATAATTTCTCTTGACAGCATCAAGATCCTCAAGCCATGAAACATATTGACTTATCTCCTCGCAGTTTAGTTCAGCCCTGGGACAGTGGACGGTCCTGTCTACCAAGCGCCGGACATGTTTGCTTGAATGGAAATAAGTTGTCAATAGAAATTAGTTTTCAACTATTTTTGAAATAAACAATATCGAAGACATAAATATGGTTGAGGAACTTACATAATGGTAGAACTGGAGGCGTCTGCACATCGACCCAGATATTGGTATTACCTTCAATATCATCTTCCGGACGAATATCAAAAGTGATAACCATATCAGGCTCAAATGCTTAAGCCTTGCATAGTGCTTGCCACGTTTTGCATTCAAAATAGGTGTAGGTGTCTGCGTTGTATAATTTTGCATGGAAAGTATAACCATGCTCGGTCTTCAAGTAAACTCTCTTTACCTCCATAGTTTTCATAGTACTGAAACCTATCTTATCCAAGACGAAGATTCTTGCATGGCAGAGGATACACTAGTAGAATAGTAAAAAATTAAAATTATACGTTGAAGCAAATGAAGCATATGCTTAATTACGAAAAAAGACTTATCGTTGTGACTTACTGTATTCACTTCAAAGGTCTCATTCAACTTGATGCTAAAGCGCCTACCATCAACTAGGAAATTTCTGTCGCACGTGTCGCTCTCTTCGCAGTATTCACACATAACGAAATCATTCTCGTCGTCAGACATTTCGTATGTTCATATATAGTTGAAACATTAATTGATATAAACACTTACTAGCAGTTCTATTAATTCAACTACCTAGTTCTATTAATTTAACTAGTTCTATTAATTCAATTAAGCACTTACTAAAAATAAACTAGTTCTATTAAGATTCTTACTAAAATCTCATATATAGTAAACTTTTAATTTTTTTAGTTAATTATTAGATCAACTAGTTCTATAGTAAACTTCTAATTAATTATTTGATCATCAAATCTCATACATATACCTAAATTTATCTGGCTAATTCATCTAACATTTGACATTAATATATCTACATTATTTTCTATCTAATTCATCTATCACATTAATATCTAATATTTCTATATAATCATCTAACAATTGACATTAATCTAACATTTATATAAACTAAAAGTATAAAAAAATAAAAAATAGGAAAAAAATATTTACATCGGGGCGACGGCCAGCGATGCGAGGCGACGGGGGGCGGCAACGTACGAGGATGAGCCGGGCGCGCGCGACGGCCGGGGGCGGCGACGGGGAACGGGGACGTACGGCGACGGTGACGGGGACAGGGACATACGGCGACAGGGCGCGCGCGATGGGGGCGGCGACGGGGCGACGGGCGCGGCAACGGGGCAACGGGCGCGGCAACGGGGTGACGGGGACGGGCGCGGCGGGGGCAGCGACGGGGCGAAGTGCGCGGCGGCAGTGGGGACGGGCGCGACGACGAAGAAGCAGATGAGAAGAAAACTAACTGAATTTTTCGTAAGTGCTATATATACAGGAGAGGCCTTTAGTACCTGTTGGTGCCACCAACCGGTACTGAAGGTCAAATTTAGCCAGGTCAAACGGTGAGAAGCGACCACCTTTAGTACCAGTTTGTGGCTCTAACCGGTACTAAAGGCCACCCTTTAGTACCGGGTGGAGCCACGAACCGCTACTAAAGGCATGCACTGGCGCAGGTCCTGTGCGGTAACTTTAGTCCCACCTTGCTAGTCGAGAGGCGTCCGCACTAGTTTATAAGTCCCGGTGTGGTAGCTCTCTTTTCTTCTTTATTTATTTTCTTTTATTTATTTCTAAGTTGTTTTATGCTGTATTTAGAGTTTCTTTGTGAATATTTTTGCTTTAGGTACAAAAAATTTAAAATTCTTTCATTTATTCTGAGTAGTTTTATACTGTATTTAGAGTTTCTTTATCAATATTTTTTGCTTTAGGTACAAAAAATTTAATATATTTTTATTTATTTTCAAGTTGTTTTATGCTGTATTTAGAGTTTCTTTGTGAATATTTTTGTAGTGCTTTTTGTAGTGGCTTTGAATGGTGCATACTGAACGCAAAAAAAATCTGAAATTGTAATAAGTTTAAAAAAATGAAGTGTCGGTGTAACAGATGAGTTTTCGTCCGAAACCATGATACTTCAAAAGAGATTGTCCAGTTTGTACATGAAGTGCATCCAGTTTTTGCCGTAACTCTCTCTACTTTTTCGCACATGGTATGTGGGTGAAATGATGATACCATGCCAAGTTTTAACCTTTTTAGAGTCCATTTGTAGTGCTTTTCAATTTCAGGGTCATTTAACTCAAAATAAATATGTAAATGCATGAAAAATAGTAAATAATGTCAGAAAGGGTTGAAAGTTGATGATGTGGCTTTGAATGGTGCATACTGAACGCAAAAAAAGTCTCGAGTTGTAATAAATTTAAAAAAGTGAAGTGCCAGTGTAACAGATGAGTTTTCGTCCGAAACTCTGATACTTCGAAAGAGATTGTCCAGTTTGTACACGAAGTGCTTCCAGTTTTTGCCGTAACCCTCTCTACTTTTTCGCACATGCTATGTGGGTGAAATGATGATACCATGCAAGTTCAACCTTTTCAGAGTTCATTCGTAGTGCTTTTCAATTTCAGGGTCATTTAGTTCAGAACAAATCTGTAAATGCATGAAAAATAGCAAATGATGTCAGAAAGATTAGATTTGAAGATGAGATTTTTGTGCCACATGGAGTCAAGTGGATGGCGATGGTAGGGGGTTCATACCCATCATGAACATGAATATAGCTTGGAGTCTAGGTCACCAGGTTAAGATTAGGACGTGTGGAAAGTGTGCCTTGGAACATGTTCGTTCTAATCTCCCTACCATCTTGTTGGGGATAAGCCACTTTCAGGACTACATTTGCAATTCAATTTAATTTACTCAAAAAATGATGATGTGAACAATACTCGATTATGCACATATGAGAATTGGTTGACATTTTACTGTTGGTACGAATAAAGAACTTGGGACAATTGTATGGCAATGTATACGCCTCGGAGTTGAGGCATGTCGTCAATGCAAACATTTCGAAGGACAGGACAAAGAAATGTTAACCCACAAGAATTGATCTCAAAATCAAAATATTTAAAGAGGTAACTATCGTGGATTTAACACGGCAGATACCCTAGCAAAAGGACTTAGGTGTGGAGCCATCGCAGCTAGGTTAGTCATGAAGGGATTAAATGGGACAAAGGATACAGAGAGTTTTACCCAGGTTCGGCCCCTCTCAATGAGGTAAAAAGCCTACTCCTGCTTTCAATTGTATTGCTTGAGTTCGATTACCAGGGAGCGAACACGCTTGCCCTAGTATTTGATCGATTGTTTCTTGAGTTAACTCGTCACCGGGTCACCCCTTTATATACAGGTTGATGCCCGACGGCTTACAGAGTCCCGGTCGGTTTAGACACAATGTGTCCGGCTCGGTAACTAACTAAGCTTGCCTTACAATACAAGTTAAGCATATGGCGGCTCACATCTATGGGCCTCAAATCATCCCCGGGTCTTGGGCCTTCAATAAACTTGCTCTATGAACCGCCATCTTCACATCTTCTTGGGCTTCTTCATCTTAAGTCGTCAGTGGCATGACCTGGCCCCTCCTGGGCGGGTCATACCCAGTAGTTATATCCCCAACAGTAACCCTTCATTTCAAGCATTTGTAGTTATATGATGGTAGAATTCATGCTCTGTTTGTAATAGCCATGTCAGTAGAAAATGCTTCCACGAGACATTAATGTGGTGATGAATTGGTATGACTGCCGTCGGTTTGCACTATTCTTATGTTAAATAGTACTACAAGGTAGTAACAATTTGCAATGAAGTGTTGATACGAGATATATGTGCTTTAGCCCGTAGACGCGCATTTAAAATTTCCTTCTCCAAATCGATGAAAGAGTTCCTTGTTCGGCACCACTCCCAAGACTAGAGTGCTGATAGTAAAATAATACTTACTTCGTCCGAAAATAAGTGTCTTAACCTTAGTATATTAAAATGAGTATGTAGAGCAGAGCATCAATACAGACATAAGCTTTGTAGAATGGCCGATAGAATCGACTGTACTAATCATGTGGAAGGCTTTGCATGGCACTCTACAATACCGGAAAAAGATTCTATGAGACCAGATCCAATGGATGCCACATTGCCTCCCCGATGGATGCCACATTGCCTCCCCGATCTCAAAGCATGAATCCCACCCCCGTCAGTTTCTATATTCCAACTGCCGATTCCCGCTGTACCGTGCAGCTAGCTGTCTTACATACGTTCGCAACTCCCATGACTTTGTTCTCGACCATGGCGGCGCCAAACGACCTCGTCGTCGGCAGCCACGCGGCACCATGCTACCAAGAATTCTCATCCATGGCCACGCCGAACGACCTTGTGGCAGGCGGCCAGTCGGACTGCTCAACCACGGCGGACCACGGCGGCCGCAGACCATGTTGCTGGCCGGGCAGACACCTCTTCGATTGCGGACGTGCACCAAGACGTCAACGCGGGCTGCAGTACAAACTCCTCGTCATCGGCGGTGGGACGCCAAGACGCTTCAGACGGAAAATCCTATTCGACGCTCGCTGCGGCAAAGTGTCGGGCGATCGCACAGAGCAGCCAAGCCAGCGACACAATATGGGCCGGCCCACTTACGAATATACATAGTCCGTCCAAATGATTTTGGGAACCTTCTAGAAGGTTCCCTAAACCGGGTTTGTTTCTTATTTTGATTCTTTTCTCGGTCTTTCTGGCTTTCTATTATTTTTTTCTTTTTCGTTTTTCCTGTTTTTGTTTTTCTTTCTTTTTTCAAGTTTATTTTCCTTTTTCAAAAACTGTCCAGAATTTCCAAAATGATTACATTTTTCAATTTTTTGTTAAAAATATATGAAAATGTTTCCTGTTTTCAAATTTCGTTTCAAATTTACAAAATTCGGAAAAGATGAGAATCTCAATAATTGTTCGAATTTTCAAAATCTGTTCAGAAATTTCAAAAATGTTCTAATTCGTAAATTTTGTTTGTTTTTTCAAAAATTGTTCGGAATCTTACTTTTGTCCTGAAAATTTGTTCGGAATGTTAATTTTTGTTCTCATTTTTTCAAATTTTGTTCATGTTGTTTGTGTTTTCAAAAGTTTGGAGTTGAAGAATTGTTCGGAATGTTAATTTTTTTCTCATTTTTGTTCGTGTTTTAAAAATTGTTCGGAATCTTATTTTTTGTTCTGAAAATTTGTTCAGAATGTTAATTTTTGTTCTCGTTTTTTCAAATTTTGTTCATGTTGTTCGTGTTTTCAAAAATTTGGAGTTCAAAATTTGTTTGGAATGTTAATTTTTGTTCTCATTTTTACAAATTTTGTTCATTTTTACTGAAAATGTTCCCGTTTTCAAATTTTGTTCATAAATTTGAAAATTTGTTTGCTCGTTTCAAAAAATGTTCACCTTTTTAAATTATGTTCACACACCAGAAACTATTTGTTTCGGAAATAGTTCGCATTTGTTTGGAATGTTAATTTTTGTTCTCATTTTTATAAATTTTGTTCATTTTTACTGAAAATGTTCCCGTTTTCAAATTTTGTTCATAACTTGAAAAATTTGTTCACTCGTTTCAAAAAATGTTCACCTTTTTAAATTATGTTCACACGCCAGAAACTATTTGTTTCAGAAATAGTTTGCATTTGTTTCTTAAAAAATAGGAAAATTTAAATAATGTTTACGTGTTTAAATTTTGTCATAAATTAAAAAATGCATGGGAATTACCACAATGGCTCTGGACTGGCTTCCCTGGCGTGAGGAGAAGAGTTCGATCAGTTGCCCACATATGTTATTTTTATGGAATTTAGCGAATTTGTTTTATTTTCACGGCTACTTATAGTTCTTTAAGGGACGCGCTGCCATTCTTACAGGGTAGCGAGTGTGTCGCAGTGGCTTGCGCGTCGCGGGCATCTATTAGAAGGTGGAGAGTTTGATTCCCACGTAGCGCGTCTCTTTTTGGGATTTTTCATTCCGCCAAGGGAAGCGAATGGGCCGGCCCAGGTGACCCATCTCCTGTGCGAAGCTACAGCATTTTGCCGCAGTAAGCGGCACATAGAAGGTCCCGCTTCAGACTGCTCCATGCCGTTGCATTCGCTCACGCCGGCGCCGGTGAACTCCATGAATATACATGTGTATAGTCTAGTTTGGTCGATCGATTTCATTAGTTCCACGCCGGCGCCCTTGATTAGAGTAGTCTATTATAGCATTAAAGTTGGGTCTATCTAAAACACATCTAGATGTCACATCTAAGCCGACGTCCATTTTATTTGTGGTCTAATTTTTTGTTCTTTTTTTATTTCTTGTTGATGAATTATATATTTATGAAAGTTTAGATGTGACATCCTTAAAAAACATGTAGATGTGAATTAGACAAACTGTATGATCAAATCCCTCTGATTATTCGTGGCTAGCTGCTCTACGTCAAAGCAACTGATAATTATTTTCCCTAATTATTCTTTTTTTGTTGGGTTTTGTTTTTTGTTTTTTGGCCCGACATACTGAGATCGAACTAAGGGTTCGCTGGGACACACCGTGCAGCCCGCTAGCCTGAAAATTCTTAATGGGCCAGCCATCGAAGCGCTCGAGCGCTCGAGCGCACGAGAGAGTAGTTTCCTTACTGGTGGTATTGCAAAGCTTCCAGATGCTTTTTTTTTTATAAAAGAGAGCACTCTCTCCAATTTTCATTAACAGAAATCATTAAGTCTTGCTACAAAAAAAAGAAAAAAAGGAGCACACTCCCCTCAACACGAAACTCCACTCTTCTAACGGATCAACCTACTGCCACATTGAGGAAGAAGGAGAAGCCCTCCCTTCTCCTCCCCGAAGCCCAAAGACAGTGGAGAGAACCTACAAGGGTGGTCCGAGGTCTAGATTCAGGAGAATCCAGCCCCAGAGCGGCAACAGACTCTGTTATAAGAACAGAGGCTACGAAGAGAAACTACCAGTTTATAGCAGACGCAATATTACAGAGTCATCCACTTAGTCTGAACATCAGCAAAATGAAGCGAAGCCAGCATGAAAAGGCAGGAGCCAAGATTTTTCCATCGCAGCAGGGAGGGCTTCAGTTACCCTTCGATCCTCCCAGTCTTTAGGCGCCACTCGTACGCTGCTTTGAAAATTTCTTCTGCCACCTCACTCACTAGCTTCACCCTGGCCTCCATCAGCTTACTTCTTGCGGCATTTGTCTGCAAAATATTCCAATCATTTAGGTTTTTAATAAACAGAGTAACAGGAACACAGGGATCATTCACCCTATTGTTGTCAAATATCACACTATTCCTAAGTTTCCAAATAGTCCAACAAATCGCTGATACTCCTATCATGACCAGACTTTTGTCATCTTTTCCAAAAGTATTTACCCAAGTTTTCATAACAGCATCTAATGTATCTGGAATATCCTTAAGATTGAAAGCACACTTTAATATGTTCCATAACAATCTAGCAACCGAGCAAACCAGAAAAAGATTATTTATATTCTCTTTTTGCCCACAAAAAGGGCATTTATCATCTCCCTTCCACCCCCTACGAATCAAATTATCTTTTGTGAGAATACTTTTTCTAAGGGCCAACCACATGAACACCTTGATTCTAGGTGGCATCTTAATCTTCCACATATACAAATGTGGATATTTGACACCGTTTTCAATCAGGTGTCTATAGAAGGACTTAACAATATAGACTCCCTTTTTATTGAGAGTCCATTTTATCTCATCTCTATCCTCATTCAGTGTCACCACACTACAGGCCTCTTTAATATGCCCCCACGGTTCTCTTGCATCTCCTAGTAAAGTTCTTCTAAACTGAACATTATCTAATCCATTGTCAAAAATTTCTTTAACTGTTTTCTTTTTATCAAAGCATAGATCATATAACCTAGGAAAATTCTTGTTTAATGGAGCATTGCCAATCCACCAATCTTCCCAGAATCGAGCTCTTTTACCATCTCCAATTTTAAGGAGACAAAATGGTCTCTGTGTTTTAGTATTTCCCTCCAAAACTGCGAATCTCCCTGTTTGGCCAAAACATTACCCATACTTCTATTCTTAACATATTTTCCTAAAACTATATCTTGCCACAATCCCTCAGTTGTATATATTTTCCACCACCACTTACATAGCAAAGCCTTGTTCATACAGGCCAGATTTTGTATCCCCAGGCCCCCATGTCTTTTGGCCTGCATACCTCAGACCATTTCACCAAATGGTATTTCCTCTTCTGATCATCTTCTTGCCATAATAATCTAGCCCTAAAAAAATCCATACGTTTTCTCAACCCCCACTGGGAGCCCATAAAAGGACATCATAAAGTAAGGTATGCCTATAAGGGCTGATTGGATCAAAGTAACTCTCCCTGCACTAGCTAAAAGTCTACCTTGCCGAGTTTCACATTTTTTTCCATCTTAGTCTCTGGAGGCTTCCAATGCTTATTTCTGACTCTATTCTTGTCAATAGGCAACCCTAGATATTTCATAGGTAGAGCACCCACCGGGCATGTAAATATTTTAGCATATTCATCTTTCTTATCAATTGCTGCACCAAATAAAAAAAGTTCACTTTTATGAAAATTAATCTTCAACCCAGACATTTGTTCAAACAAACATAAAATGTATTTCAAGTTGTGTGCATTGTCCATATCATCTTGCAACAAGAATACAGTGTCATCTGCATATTGTAACATATTAACCCCATTTGTTGTATATTCACTCAAAAACCCCTTGACCAATCCATTTTCTCTGGCCTTATTTAACATAATTGCTAGAGCATCAGCAGCCAGATCAAAATTTAAAGGGGATAAAGAATCACCTTGTCTCAAGCCCTTGTAAGTGCAAAAGAATTTTCCTAAATTTTCATTAACTTTGACACAAACTTTTCCTCCTCTAACTGTTTCCATAACCCAGTCAATCCATTTATCTGGAAATCCTTTTAGTTTGAGCATTTGAAAAAGGAAGGACCATTTGATTTTATCATAAGCCTTTTCAAAATCAATTTTCAGCAGTACAACACTTTGTTTATTCTTTTTAATGCTATTCAAAGCCTCATGCAAGATCAGGACCCCCTCCATGATATATCTGCCTTTAACAAAGGCAGTTTGAACAGGGGAGATGACCTCAGAAACTACCAAATTAAGTCTGTTCATCAAGACTTTGGTGATAATTTTAAAGCATACATTTAGTAGACAGATAGGCCTGAACTTCTGAATTTGATTAGCACCAATCCCTTTTGGGACCAGGGTTATAATCCCATAGTTTAGTCTGCTAATGTCAATTTTCCTATTGGCAAAATCATTTAATAGAGCTTTCAGATCAAATTTCACCAACTCCCAATAATGTTGGTAAAATTCAGCAGTGAAGCCATCTGGCCCAGGAGATTTATTGTGTGCCATTTTAAAGACAACCTTTTTAATTTCTTCCAAAGAAAATTCCTCCACTAAAATATTAGCATATTCCATTGGAGTCCTAATAGGATTATTAATATTTAGAGAAACAGAGGAATTATCTGGTGGACCAAATAAGTTTTTATAAAAAGTAGTGATAATCCATCAAGCTCTTATCCCCTTCTATCACCTCCTCATCTTGTTCTAACCTAGAAATTTTATTCCTCCTAAGTCTCCCATTTGCTTTGGCATGAAAGAATTTAGTATTGCTATCTCCCTCTAGCAGCTCATCAATTTTGGCTCTCTGTTTCCATTTAGCCTCTTCTTGTTTAAGCAATCTGTCAAGCTGGGCTCTCAAAGCAATCTGTTCCTTTCTATCAGTAGCTGTAAGGCCATTAACCTCCCAATTTTTATCAATAATATCTAATTTGAGTAAAATATCTTTCTTTAACTCAATGTACCAAGCATTCATATTTCTATTCCACCCTTTAAGTTTGGGTCTTAACATTCTAAACTTCCCCAACAATCTGTCTATGCTGTCCCCTTTAATGGTAGGATCATTCCAGACTTTCTGTACAATTTCATCAATCCCATCCCTCATAAACCATGCATTTTCCAACCTGAAGATTGGTTCTGTTTTTTGGAAATCTCCAGAATCCAAATATAGAGGGTGTGATCTGACTTCTCCCTAGTTAGAGCTGTTACTTGGGTTAAGGGGTATGCCTCTTCCCATTCAGTGCTACATAGGATTCTATCTAATTTCTCAAAAGTGGGATTCTGCATACTGTTGCCCCAAGTAAATTTTCTCCCATTCATATCCAACTCTCTTACTCCAGCCTGTTCCAAAATGGCATTGAAAAGAAAACTCCAATGTCCAGGGGATCCTGGCTTATTTTTCTCACTAGCTTTTCTAATAATATTGAAGTCCCCTCCAATCAAAATAGGGTTACCAGAACTTTGGAAAACTCTGGATAGCTCAGCCAGGAATAAAGCTTTCCTCTCTGGTTGCGCATCTCCATATATCACTACTAAGTCCCAAATGAACCTTTTTTCAATGTCTTGAACTGTCATTTTAATATGTAATCCCCCTCATCTTGAGAGATTATATCTAGTGTGGTATAATTCACTCCCAGTAGAAGGCCACCAGATTTCCCCCTAGCTGGGGTGAAATGCCAATGGAAGTCCCTCCCTGCACAAGCTTGCTGTAAATCACTTTTAGAACATTGTTGTCTCATGGTCTCCTGTAGACCCAAAAAGTCAACTTTCATATCCATGATCATCTCCCTCAAAAATCTTTTTTTAATATCACCCCCAAAACCTCTCATATTCCAAAAAATACCCCTCATCTTTTTTTTTCTTCCTATCTGAGGATTCTAAATTTTTGACAACAGAGGCAATTTTAACTCCAGAACCTCTGGTAGTTTTGCCTCTTTTCTTTTCTTTTTTGATGAGAAAGGTTCTTTCACTAATTCCCAATCCTCATTCTCCTCCTCCTCTTTTTCATTCTCTTCATCTTCTAGCAGATCTAATAGAGAATGTTCTCCAGTATCAATAAAGTTATGTTCCTCGGGCATATGGTTTGGCTTCTGTTTATTATTGTAATCAGTTAACCACATATCAATCCTAGCCTGTTCAACCATTTTAATCAATTCCAAATTGTGTTGACAATGTCAGGTTTAGATCCTAGACTAACCCCAACCCCTCAGCAATCTGCTGTAAAATGTTATTAGGCCTAGATATGACATCAGAAGGAGTATACTCACCATAGTTGTTCTTCTGTGCCACTCTCTCTTTAGCTAGATCAGTAATTTTTTTTGTCTTCCTTGCCTTTCAATCTAATGCATCTTCTCAACTCTTCCTCTTCCTGGGATTCCAGCTCTCCTATGCCAGCCTTTTTGATTTTGGTCTCAAAGGATTCAGTTTCCTGACTGGCAGTGTAATCCACAGGCTCCATATATCCCAGGCCCACTGCTTGTTCCATTAGTTCCAACTCTGTCATACCTTCCTCCCCCTATTTATTGTCTTCTGCTGCTGCTCCTTCTCCAGAATTCTCTTTCTCATCTTCACTCCCAAGCTGCTTTTCCCCTGACTGTGACCCTCTCACATCTTCACTAACCTTTATATTTAATTGCAAAAGTTCATGCTGTCTCTTAACTTCCCTTTCTAATGATTTCCTAATAATGTCCATTTCTTTTCTCTCTTTTTCCTCCAACATAAGATGAGCAGTCTGCCTTGCTGCCAGCTCTTCTGCTTTCTGTAATCTAGCTTTCAGATTTTCTTCTTCTCCTTGCCCTTCTCCAACAGTCCTTGCCCCTGCCTTGTCCTTGAGGAACTCATTCTTCTGAGGCATATCACCTGCTTTCAAAATCACTTGCTCATATTGCTTTAGACCCAAGCTCCCCAAACTAACAAATGACTTTGCAGATTCAGATTGTCTACTTTTTTTCTGCACCTCATTCTCCTTCTGTGCATCAGAACTCTCTAAGTCCAGATAATCAAAGATTTTCCTTTTATTTCCTTCCTCAAACTTGTACCATCCTTGTTCAGCAACAGAATCAAACTCAAAACCTATATCATATAGCAACAGGTCCTTGGTAGTGATTTCTGTGCCAGCAGGAACCTTATGTAGGTCCCTCACTCCCACTTTAACTCTGATTTCCTCCCTAGAGTGAATATGTTCCACATCTACTTCAACCACTGGCCCCAAAGCTGAACCAATTTCATAGACTCCCAAATAATGTCTCAGGTTGTCAGGAACCCCCCACATCTTGATCCAGATTGAATGTAGTTTCCCTTTAGCCTTATCATCTGGACTCTAGAAGTCAACCTCAACCATGGCCCCAGTGCCCAGCAAGGTGAATTTACCAAAGTTTTTTAGCTCCACCAACTTGGCTTTACTAGGAAATCTCATGAGAAAGGTTGTAGGACTCTGAAATTTGGCTCTCCATGTCCATCCCCAATCAAACATCTTGCTAAAACCATAGGCCACTGTGGTGTCACTCAGCTGTCCCTCATGCACAGTTACCAAGGCCATAGGATTAATGTGCTCAGTAGCTACAATTTCCTTGGTGTTCTGCACTAAAAGACACACCAAACCCCTGGCTCCATATCCCACATATTTAGCAACTGGCTTAGGCTGCTTTAGAATGGTGCATTCTTCAGTATTGTGAGATGGTCTTTGGCAGACCACACAGAAAACCTTATTCTTGCAATCACTCTTCACATGTCCCTGTTCCTTACACTTCATACAAAAAAGCTTTTTGGGGTTTTCAATCTCCTTCTTCTTGGCTGTTTACTTTGGACCTTCCACTCTAGCACTTGCTTGCTACTGTAAAGTCTCTTGTTTTGGCATGTTGGATAGTAGAAACTGATACTGCTGCGCCATTTGTTCCTGAGGCACAAAACCAAACTGTCCAAGCCCCATCCCCACTGGCACAAGCTGAGGGAAATTACTGTTGTTCATCACAAGGAAGCCACCTGCCAGCTGAACTGCCCCCCCCCTGAATTCCCAAATTTGCACTAACTCCAGATCCACTCTCTTGTCTGATTTCATTCCCCCCAACCTGAAATCCTTCCTCTTGATTGCCCCCTCTTTCAGAAGCAAATCTGCCAAACTTGTTGTCTCCTTCTCTGCCACTTCCAGCAGAATTTCCATCCCCACCAAAGCCACTGCTATTTGTCCCAGATCCTCCTCTGAAACCCCCCTCTCTGTTCCTCCAACCATGTCCATCTAACTCTCTCTCATCCTGTCTGCTAAAACCTCTCCCAAAATGCTCAAATCGACCATGGAAATTACCTCTCCCTCCTTGACAGTTTCCTCTTCCAGGACTTGGCCTCCAACTCTCCTACCTGCCAGCCATGTCTTCTTCTTCTCCCCAGGGTAGACTTCTCTTCACCACCTCTACTTCTTCATGGTCGCCGCCAAGGTCTCTCTAGGGTTTGGAAGGTGGAGGAAATCGGGATCAGGGATGAAAGATGGAATCCCTCCTATATATAGGCCCCCATCTCCACTGTCCGTAACTGGGCTTCTTTGGTGCCATCCATTATTGGGCCACATTCGTCCAAAGCCCATCTGATCCACTTTCTCTCCCCCCACACTGGCCCCCACTTTTGCCTGCCTTTCCTCAACTTCTGATCCATTTTGAGCAAAGCAAGCTTGAAACTCTGCCATAGTTTCCTCCAGCATTACATTTACTGGAATGATATCTATTTTCATTTCACTATCAGGTACAGAATTAACATATCCTGATAAGTCTCTCTCAATATCTTTATTGTTATCAATCTCAACAGCCTTGCATATGCTATCAATATCTGACAAATATTCAGGGAATCTAGGAAGATCCCAAACCTTGGGTATCTTATCCCTAATCCTGATTAGTGCCATACCAATTTTCTGCTTATGAAATTCCCCCCAATTAGGTGAGTCAATATGGATCAACTCACTCTGTGTTATTTCTTCCTGCACCTCATTCCTATATTTTTCCATCTCTAAGCAGGAGACTCTGGACATAATCATCCATCCTTTTTCTCAATCTACGATTAACACGTCTAATTCGACGCTGGATATCAATCCCCCCTGACTATCCCCATCATCACAAGTGTAAGCCAGGTATCTGGAAGGAGCTCGATGAATCGTACCTGAACTGTCGGAATCCTCGTCAGGAACATCGTCTGAATCCTCCCTAGCTAGCACCCAGAAGCGGTTTCCAGTTAGTGAGGAGTTCAGACTCTGTTTCTGGCGAAGCGTGCTGAACGTCGGGGCACTGGAGCCTCCAAGGTTGATGAAGTCACGGCGAG
This sequence comes from Triticum dicoccoides, assembly GCF_002162155.2. Taxonomy (NCBI): domain Eukaryota; kingdom Viridiplantae; phylum Streptophyta; class Magnoliopsida; order Poales; family Poaceae; genus Triticum; species Triticum dicoccoides. Next base: position 125,252,005 of record NC_041383.1, on the reverse strand, counting down.
GCGAGAAGAGCGACGCCGCACCCTCGCTGTCTCCTGCGGCGCCTGATCCACCAGGTCTTCGCGAATCTCGATCGGAGCCATGGCCGTCCCCGGAGCAGGAAGGGCCAAGACTCCCTCCCGAGGGCGAAGCGCCGATTCCCTCATGGCGGGGGCGACGTTTGCGGTCGCGAAGATGGTGAAGGCCACCCACTTCCTCGCCACCGCCCTCACTGGCGAATCCGCCTGATCCGCCGCCCACAACAGCACCTGTAGCGGGTGCTTGCGTCCACCGCGCCCGAACAGAGATCTCTCCTCCGCCTCCGTCAGATTCTCCATGATCGCCTCTGCCTCCGCGTACATCTCGCTTTTGCTCAAGTACCACGCCCCGATTTCTCTCAGGCGGATCCGCATGCGCGCATCCCTGCCCGCAAACCTGCGCATCTTCTCCTCGCTGGTCTCCACCATCTGCGCCGCGCGCTCGAGTGAACAGGGAGAGAGATGGGGCAAGCAGGGAGGGGAGGGTGGAGTGTGGAACCGTCTGACCTGATTTTGATCTGAATCCTCCCTCCACCTTAATTGCTCCCCCACCAGCCACAATTCCTCCGTCGCCGTCTCCCGATGCATTCCCTCCGCCGGTGATGTTCTCCTCGATGCGCGCAACGTGACAGGGGAACGCGACCGTGGCCCCCGGGCTCAAAACGAACCCGCCTCCCGACCGCTTGTCCACCGTGCACCCACGCTCGTCAACCAGGTATACCATCAAGGTGTGTGGGTGCACCACCACCACGCCACGGTGGAATTTGGGCCTCGCCACCGATTTTAGATCGGCGGCGAACCACACCGACCACCGCGCCGCGGCGGCTCCTCGAAGCGTGGTGAAGCGTGTCGAAGCATGACGAACCATCTCCCACCGAAACCCAGAGTTTAGTTCCTACTATTCCAGTTTCACTTCTGCTTCAGTACACCCCCCTAAACACAAGAACGACTCAGATTAGCTCATTTCCAGATGCTTTTAGGGCCAGTTTTGGGAATGGGAAGCTTCCAGACCGGATTTTTTTTTAGTTTTTCTACATCGTGGGTTTTGTTTATGGTTTTGTTTATGGTTTTGTTTATTTTTTTTCTTTTCTTTATTTCTTTTTGGTTTTTGTTACATTTTTATTTTTCTCTTTTTCATGTTTCGTTTTTATGTGTCCGAATTTTTTTAAATTTGTGAAAAAATATCTTATTCATGCACTTTTATTTTCAAAACACATATACATTTTTTAAATTTGTATTTTTTTCTAAATCCGCAAGCATATTCTAAAATTGGTGAACTTTTTTCAAAGATGGTGATCTTTTTCCAAATTCATGTTTTTAAAAAAATACACAAACTATTTTCAAATCCATGAAATTTTCTCCAAATCGATGAATTTTTTTCAAATTGGTGAAGTTTTTTCAAAATCTATGAACATTTTTTTGAATCGGTGAACCTTCTTTTATCCACAAACATCTTTCAAAATCCCAAACTTTTTTTTTATTCGGGGAACTTTTTTTTATCGAACATATTTTCAATTATTTTTGAATCAATATTTCTTGAAAGTCGATAGTCAACCGCGACCATTAACCGGGAAAACCAAGGATCACCTCCTTTTGTTGGGCCAATCCATGAGGGGTGGCGTGTGGGCGCCGGCTACTCTTCCTGGCGCTTGGGGGAGGAGCTCTATGCAGCTGGCACGAACACCCTCTCCAGAGCCCTACAGGCCTTCTTCAATGGCCCCCACCTGTCCCCAACGTCATTGTTACATCACAACAGAAAAAGGACATAAAAATCCCAATGTTCGTGTTGGACTCCTAAAAACTTGAAACTGGAATTTGTACCAAAAACCTGCCTGATTTTGAATATATAAAAAATCTGCCTACATGTTGGAAATGGGTCTGAACTTGAAAAGCTTAGCAATTATGTTTTAAAGCCGCATCGATACGAATAGATCAAAATAACTATGAAACTTCAAAAAAGCCAAAATTTTAAATACATACAAGAAACTTTGGCATAATTATGCTTGAACAGAATGTTTGTCATTGTTTCAAAAAGATTATTGCCATGTTGAACATACAAAATTATCATGTTGTATCATAAAATAGTTTGCAAAAAAAAGTATTTATGATGGTGTATCTATAACAAGATTCCATGGTGGTGTAAAAACATGAAGGTGTAAAAATAAGGAACTTTACCATGATTAAAGTAATAAATTTGCCATGGTCTAAACAAAAGGTTTGTCGTGGTTAAAGTTATCACTTTAGCTATATGTAGGTTGCCTGAAAATAGAATTTGAATTGTAAGTTGATTGATGCTTCAAGATTCATGCTCCTTTTTTTTCTATTGTGTGATGTGTCTTCTTTTGGGTTGTAAGTTGACCGACCTCTCTATCTTGGGTTTTTCATTTCCTCTTAACAGGTTGGCCCATTAGCTTGAACGACCCAACAAGCTCTATGTACCCCATCCACTCTCTTTTCTTTTATGTTTCATGTTTTTATGTGTTTTCGATTTTGTATTCTATTTTTGTTATTTTGTTTAAGAAAACAATCTGGTTATTTTTGTGCTGACGAGCATTGTGCGCAAGAGTGTAATCGTGTGGCGAACTTACTGTGGTTCAAATGGTTAGGTTTCTTGTAGTTAAGCCAGCCCACCAGTGTTCAAGTCCTAAACTTGGTACTAGTGCTCGCATTTTTCTGGATTTATTTCAGTCTTTTTGGCGATGTTCGTTCAGTGGGAGTAGGGATGTAAATGGCAAATAAATGGTGTCCACAAGTCCCATTTAGTTAGCTTTACCTAGCTCCTTAGTTCATTTCCCCAAAAAAGAAAACAAAATTTTAAACAGTTTGATTATATAGTGGGTTTAAACGGGATTAAACGGGACCCGATTGACATCCCTAAGTGGCAGGAGTCATTCCCGTCGATTATGAGGCACCTCTGGTGACTTCGTCAATCTCAAGTTGTGATGTTGGCTCAATATTTCGAAGATGCTCGTAAGGGAGTGTGCGCGCGTTCATCGAGGTGAGTGTATGTGGGCATCTGCGTTGTATTTTGTTAAAAAAAAGTGTAATCGTGTGGCCCATGCACTGGCTAGTCTAGTAAGGTCTTTCTCCAAACTTGTGAATGGAGAATCCGCCTTTAGCTTTGGTTGTGGATGGTATATCCTTTTTCTCTAGACTGATGGATGTTCCCTTCTCTTTTTCTGTTTTGAACTAGAACAATGCCCGTGCGTTGCAACGGGATGTAAATATTTTAATATGTTAGCTTGTGATTTACCTGTCAATAATAATGCGATCGTGTAAATAATTGTTCATCAAATTCTAACCGTGAATTACCTTATACTTTGATTAGAAGTTTGATAAGTAAATTGAAGTGAAATTGGTTCAGAACGTAAGTAAATTAAGGTGATTGATTATCATATACATGGAAGGTTGGACGAAGAGGTGGTGGGAAGAAAGGTGAAATGAAAACCTTACGTTTTCTTTAAATAGTATATAGAGATTTTTCTCATCACTGTCTATTTCACCGGTTTTATGTGAAAACCGCCTCCAATGCCTCACATCTTATAGACTTACCAAATATTTTATAATTTTTCTTGTTTTGGTGAAACAATAAAACCTTACCAAATAAGTATTTATTGCCCCTCAAAAAAGTATTTATTAAAAAACTGCACAAACACCTTAGGCCTAGTTTGGCACTACAGTATTTTTAAAACTATGGTAATCCAAAACTTCAGTTTTTTTTGCGTGTGACCAATGAAAACTTCGGTTTTCCAAAACCGTAGTTTTTCTGTGTTTTGCCGAAGTCAGCAATGCGTTTGGCAAATGCTATTTTACTGTAGTTTAACGAAGAAGTCTTTCATCCCGCTTTATTTATAATAACGCAACGATCACCAATGGCCCAATACAAACACGTCCACAATACACATACACCCAAGGCAAGATACACATGCGCTGAGCATAGCAACATCACCCCTACCTATAAAGAGATGAAGCCGCATACGACGATCCTTGGACTCCAATGCAGTGCCTTTAGGAAAGATACGACACCGGAGCGTCGCCACCGCCCGATCCGAAGATTAGAGTTTCCCCATGGAGCAACACGATGGGCGATGAGAGCCGCGCCGACGCCTTCAAGAAGGGAACGGGCTTCACCGCCGCCAGTCTGTCCGAAAATAGAACAGGTTTTCACCCCGGCCAACACTCACCGCCACCGAACGCCACACCCCGGCTACCACGCCGCCCACACGGCCATGACCATCGGACAGCACCGAGCCGCGTGCTCTGCCCATGAGCATTGCGCTACCACCACCAGGGCCGCCGCCCCGGCATCCAAGACCTAGACACCACCTGACCCGAGATTCGCCGCTACCCCAACCGAAGAGACGAGAGGAAAGGCCCCGCCTTTCGCAACCCTTGACGACCACCAGCGCCAAGACCCAATAGGCCGGCCAAAACTGGCATCCATCGCCCTGTCTTGCAGCACCAGGTGCGAGACGAGCTCAGCCCTGCCGCCACGCACGAGACGATCTCGATCCTGCTGCCCCGGGCGTGAGACGAGCGATGACCGCAGCTGGGAGAGGGTTAGCCCTTGGACTGAAGTATTGCCCCGAAGACGAGGGGATGGAGCGAAGGCCGAAACGATCTGACCGCAGATGAGCCGACGCTGGAGTAAAGCTGGTCGTCGCCGAGGGTAGAGCTGCCGAGCCACCGTGTAGCCGTCACGCCCCTGGGAGGCCACCGCCATGCACCAGACCTCCCCGCGCCACCCCCCATGGCCGGAGCAACAACCACGCCAGGCCGCTACCCCACCTGTGCCGCCCACGCCGATCCCAACGCCAGATCCAGGATGAGCGCGCCGCCACCCGCCCCGCAGCCGCGTAGCAGCCACCCCACCCACCCATGGAGGCACGAGGGAGACCCCCAGGAGCGGCAGGAGGAGCCACTGGCGGCCACCAGGCCATCTGCCGCCTCCGCCGCCCGAATCAGCCCCGGCCCGAAAGAAATCGGGCCGCCACGGGTGCGACGGGCGTAACCACCACGCAGTCCACCGCGTCGGGCCACGCATCTGCGACTTCGCCGCCAAACCCACGACCATGCCGACGCACCATGCGCACGTGCATCGCCGCTATCCGAAGCCCCGCGGCCCGTGTCGTCCGTCTTCGAAGGAGAAGTGAGAAACCCTGCTG
>NC_041383.1:125186539-125246646 GCF_002162155.2 Triticum dicoccoides | reverse complement strand
GAAGAGAGGGAAGATGTGTCCGCAATCTTTACTGTAGTTTTGACTGGCTGCACCTAACACACCCACATACACTCAAGGAACTGATCTTCGTGTAAAAAGATCGCTCAATGCATGCAATGCCATGCACGTCATGTCCTCTCGGCATGCTAGGAGCTGTACCACCATATGGACTACAATTACTTCTTGTACAGCAGCCATGCCATATGATGCATCACGTCCCCTCGCCGCATGGAATCAATTAACTGTGCATCTGTTCCAACTACCAATTGATCTACTCCGTGGGCGACTCATGGAAGCTACAAGGTCGCCATAAAGTAATCAGCGCCCCCTTCCCAACCAAAGGGAGGAGTCGGAGGAGGATCCTGCAATTTTTCTCCGTTCAGGTTAGAAAAAAGAGGCCGGGACCTCTTTTTTAGATACCACAAAAAAACCACAGTATGAAAGATACCATGGTATCTTAAACCGCAGTATTGGTTTCATCCAAACATCCCAAAGTATGTAATACCAAAGCTTTTTTTGGAAACCACAGTATTCCAAAAAAACTGCAAAAATACTCCACATCCAAACGCACCCTTAACGGACAAGTAAATCATGTGCTAACCTACTAGCTAGAATATTTATGCTCTTGTCGTCGCAATGCACGATCAATTACCTAGCCAAATTAAAATAAAGGCATTCCTTGAAAAATAAATCAAGCATTAGACTAAACTATTCCTGCCTCACCATCATCAAACGAGCTCACAGGCATATCCAGTCCCAGTGACATACGCACGATCTGTGGGTAACAAAAGAAAAAAGAGTAACTGAACCATATCCCCCAAAACAAAAACCCTGAACAATAATGCAGCTCGCACAGTCATAGACACATCACGTGGAGGCGGCGAGTACGTGGTACCGTGATGGCACGTACGACGACCAGGGGAAGCTGCCATGGCGACGCCGTCCCCTAGCTCCCTCGCACCCACGCTACGTAGGGCAGGAACGTCGTCGTCCACGGAGACCAAGAGAGCACGTCGTCGGTCCTTCAAATCTACTGGTTCGACTTGGCGAAGCGGCCGTTGATCCTCACCCTGCCGTCGGCGCGGGCCTTGCGCGACTCGTACCGGATCTGCTTCCCGAACCTGCAACAAATCAAACCCGGCAGTCAGCACGACGAGCTAAAGAAAATCTCTGCTGTTGCCGCATGTATTGGCCTCTGATTATATCTCTCGTACATCCTGTTCTTCCTCTTCTCCTTGTAGCGCGAGATCACCTTGCCGCGGTCAGGGTAGACCACGTCGTAGCCGCCAACCTTCTTGGTCGCCTGAGCTGCTTGCGCCGGCGCCGGCGCCGCCGCAACTGGTGCCGCTGCAGGCGACGGGTGATCGTGCCCGGCGTTGGCGGCGGCGTCGGCGCAGCTGCCGCTGCGGCTCAGGCCGGGGCAGACGTCCGACACCTCCACGAACGACGACAGGCTCGGTTCGGCCGATGAGCTCGCCGAGACTTGCTCGGGAAGTTCATTGCAACTCGTCGCGATCCACGCCTCCTGGTTCTGCTGTGTGACAAGACACAATCATCAAATATTCACAGAGACGGGACTTTCAACGCCGGACCTATATGAACTGTAAATTAAAAAAATCAGAAACTCTGGGACGTCAAACATGATCAAACTTTCGATGATCTTGCAAAGTTTCAGCTACAAATAACATTCGAGCCCTCACCTAAAAAAACAATAATCACTGTTTAAAGTTTATGTGCAATTTAGAGCAGTGAATTTGTTTTTTGGTGGGGGCTCCACAAATGGTATTTGTGGCTGAAACTTTGTAAGAACATCAAATCTTTGATCCTTGAAAATTTCAGTTTTTTTTTAATTTTTTACGAATTTACTATCCATGAGGGTGTAGGCAGCTAGGCGCACCCGGGAGCTGTTACACCTCTCTCTATATTCACATGCTGGCAGCTCAACCGAATGTTCATGAAATTTTTTTACTGTTGCTGGACTGAAACATGCAATGCATGGTACTGAAACATGAACTGCTTGTCCCGCATTTTAGGCTTTGTATCGAAAGGGTTTTTTCTTTACCGTACACCGAAAGGGATTTCGGTTGGTGGACCGAAGAAATATCAAGATCCTATTAGTGGCACTATCAAATACTCCCTCCGTTCGGAATTAGTTGTCTTGAAAATGGATGTATCTAGACGAACGGAGGGAGTATATCACATTATCATAATGATGGCTCTAAGACTAGTACTACAGGAGTATACTAGGCGGTTGCAACTGAAAAGATCCTCCTTAGCTACTCCTGTCATTGTCGATCTGATGCCTTTTATGTGATGGTGTACAAGTTGACAACGTTTTCCTTCACTAGATGAAAGGTTGTGGTCGGCAACTTTGGACAGAAATGGAGATGTTACGTTGGAAGCTTGGACTAGTATTCTACTAATGCCCTGCCAAAAAAAATAGTACTCCCTATGTAAACTAATACTCCCTCCGTTTTCAAATAAGTGTCTTAAACTTAGTATAAATTTATAAAGTTGAGACACTTATTTTGAAACGGAGGGAGTATAAGAGTATTTAGATCACTAATGCCCTGGTCATATGTATTGCATACATTTTTACTGCATCATGTGCATTCGATAGTGCTCGAACGAACACAACACGTATGATAGTCAGGAAGAGAGAATTCGGCGTAAAAGTTCGATTCAAATTAAGTTCCAAACCTGAGACGGAGGTACATGCAGGATTGCTGCCGCGCAGATAGCCTCAACTCCAGGAGCCCCAAGATCACCGTGCCCAATAGCAGCGTAATCTGAAGATCCCCATGGCGGAGGCAGCTGATCAACGCCGGCCGGCTCCGGGTCCTCGACATACGCTGCCGCCTCCTCCGACTTGGCCAGCTCCGCGAGCTGCCGGAGAACCTCGCCGTCCAGCTCCCCGCAGGGCGGGCTCCGGTTCTTGCACACACACACACACACACACACACACACACACCATATGTAAAAAAAACATCAGAGAACGAGCTTTCTTTTCCTTTTTGTTTTGCCGGACGGTGAACAGTAGCTGCGTGATACTGTTTGCTGCTGCTACGGTGCCAGCAAGTCAGCAACCAACCTTGGGAGAGAACGACGAGGTGAGGAGAGGCTGGAGGCCATGGCAGGCGGTGGTCGGCACGACGACGTCGTCGAAGCTGAGCACCTGGGGCTCCTCCCAAAGAGGCCACCACGCCTCAGCCGCTTTGTCGCCGAGGAAGACACCGAGGATCGCCGCTAGGTCGCCTACCGAGGGGCACCCGGTGTAGCCCTCCACCGTGCCATGGTCGTGCAGCAGCGGCGGCGGCTCCGTCAGCTCCCCCTCCCCGTGCTGCTGCTCCTCGAAGTCGCAGTTAGAGCAGAGGAACCGGGCAGCGCCGCGGCGGACGGTGGCCGCGGCAGCGCGGCAGACGGCGCAGAGCGGGGCCCGGGCGTGGCGGCAGGAGACCGTGTTGGCGCCGTGGACGTGGCGGTCGCACGGCAGGCAGAGCCCCGCGGCGTCCGCCCGGCAGTACACCACCGCCGGCGCGCCGGCGCAGAAGTAGCACTCCCCCGTGGGCACCGCCACCGCGCCGGCAGCAGCCCCGGGTACCGCGCCGGAGCCGGACATGGCTCTCTCCGCCCCTCCTCGTTCGACCTTCTTCTTCTTGGCGCGGAAACACCGTCTTCTTGGCAAATATTAGTAGGAGGATGCGCTATGCAGCGGGCGCAGAAGAGACAAGCGAGGGGGCGGTGGCACCGTCGGTACGGGTAGGGAAGAGGTGGGAGCCCGTCGCCATGAATGATGCAGGACGAGGAGGATAAGTGCGACGAGCGGGGAATTGGACAAAATTACTGTTATGACCTCCCTGGCTAACAAAATCCCGATTTGACCTCGTTTATCAAAAAAATTCGTTTCTGACCTTTTTAGGAGACGCCAACATCCCTGGCGTCTGGGTTGCGAAGCAGACGCCACGGATACTGGCGTCTGGCCCCTGGCCCGCACTGCCCGCCTGCCCGTTGACCTGCTGGATAACCCCACTGGAGAGTGTGTGAGACCCACCCCACACACTTTCCCCAATCCACAACCCGAGCTTGAAGAACACTTGGAGCTCTCATACTCTCTCCCACCCCTCAAGTTCCCCCTCAAATCCTCTCCAAAAGGTGCATCCCTTAGGTGGATCTTTCCATCACTTTGTTGCTCTTGGTAATCTCCCCCAAATCATCCAATTATTTTTTGTTCAATCTTGTTATTTTGGTTGCATTTTATACATGTTGGTGGAACCCTAGTTCATGTTTTCTCCTTTATGTTAGTGTGAATGGCTTGGTTAACTTTGATAATATAGTGATATGCATGGTGTGTAGTAGGAATATATGCTTGTTGAGTAGAAATATTGGGGGTTATGGTTAGTTAGTGATTAGGGTTAACTTTGCTTAGTGTGTGTTAATTAGTGATACTTTTGTGGACATGACCAATAATTTAGTGTTGATATGATTTGGATATAATAAGATTTATTTGGATAAACACCAATTCTCATTTAAGTATTAAATGCATTCATGTTATTTTTAGATGGAGAGACTTGTTAATGTTCATTACATTGACAAGGAGGCATTCTTGAGTAACAATGCCGACACGGGTAAGGAACCATTGGTTTTTGATACAAGCCCTAGCTATGAGGATGTTGTTGCAAAAGTGAGACAAGTTTTGAAGTGGATGGACACCAATGTTGATGTTAAGTTAATAGGAAGGTATGATGTTGGAGTTGGAGCCAAATCTCGCTTAAAAAGTATGCCTATCACCTCGGATTTGCATTGGGATGTATATAAGGAAAAAGTATCCCAATCGGAAGACAAGTCACTTGAATTGTTTGCCACCAAGGTTGAATCTCCTCGGTTTACCTTTGATTTGAACCGGCGTGTCTCTTCCCCAATGGATGACATGAGCGAGAGGACAATGGTGCCACTTGTTGAGCATAGGGTTGTGGTTGATGCCCCCAATGTTTATCCCCCACCACATTCCCGTGTACCATCTATTAAAGCAAATGAGGTTGAGTTGTATGCCCCCAATGCTTCTAGCCAACCACCAACTAGCCAAGCAAATGAAGTTGAGGTGATTGCTAGTGACGGAGTAATTCAAGAGGATGAAGATGCTTATGATGACGACGAAGAGCAAGAGGAAGGGTTTCATGGTAATGATGTTGGTGACTTGGATGCGTACATAGCGCAAAAGGACATGGATCATGACTTGCCTTTTAGGCGTCAATATGCGTATGACTCGGATGACGAGGGTCCAGTTGAACAGTTGGACGAGGATGGATTCACAAAGGAGGAGAACCAAATCCACTTTGAGCTGACGGGCTTAAAAAAAGAACTCACTTGTTTAAAGATCTCAGCCTTGCCCATAAAGCTGTTGTTGACGGTGGAATGAGAATGACGGCGATTGAGCCAACACCATGCCCGGATCCAGGAGAACCAAGGGTGGAGAATGAGGACGAGAATGCTTATTTGAAGAAAGGAGTGAAGTTTCTGAGCTTGCCTATGCTGAAGTTTTGGTTGGATAACTATGCGATTCGAAACCATAGGCCATTTTATGTTGAGCACTCCGACATGAAGTTGCGTTACACCGTGGTGTGTGAGCAAGAAGGATGCCCATGGAAGGTTCGTGCAAGAAAGCTTAAAGAAACCGAAGAATGGGTGTTAAAAAGTTGTGTTGCCACTCATAGATGCAAACCTCCATCTAAACGACTTAGAAAGACACACCGTCAACTCACATCTGAGTATCTCGGATACAAATGGATGAAAGACATAGGCTTTGATCCCACTGTGAAAGTGAGGTTTCTCATGCGGACGGTGAAAAAACAATTTGGTTATGAAGTCAAGTATGGGAAGGCATGGAAGGCAAAGGCAAATGCTATTAGGATGTTGTATGGTGGTTACGAAGAAGCATACAACCAGCTCCCAAGGTTGTTGGCCGCCATTGCACATAGGAACCCGGGCATGTTTCATGTGGTCAAGGATCACGAGGGAGTGTTCCACCGTGCCTTCTGGAGTTATGGACAATGTGTGGAGGCGTTTCAGCATTGTCGTCCGGTCTTGTCTATAGATGGCACGTTCTTGACCGGTAGATACAAGGGCACACTAATGGTAGCAATGGCGCACTCATCAAACGACAATGTGTTGCCGTGTGCATTTGCTTTGGTGCCTTCCGAGCACCAAGACAACTGGGAGTGGTTCATGGGTCATGTTAGGCATAACGTGATTGGGGCTAGGGAGGTATGCATCATATCGGACCGGCATCATGGCATACTCAAGGCAATGGACATTGTTATTCCAGGATTTCCAAAGCTTCACCACAGATGGTGCATGAGGCATTTCGTGGCCAACTTTTACCGGGCATGTAAGAGCAAGGAGCTCAGCAAAGACCTTACCCATGTATGTGTGGCCTTCACCACCCAAGGTTTCGATGCTCGGTACAACAAACTCTTTGCAGCGGTGAACGAAGGGGGAAAAAACTTCTTAACTAGGAATTTAAGCGAGAAGCACAAGTGGGCACGCGCTCATGACGATGGTGGTTGGCGATATGGCGACATGACGAGCAATCTGGTAGAATGTTTCAACAATGTGTTGAAGGGTGCTCGTGCATTGCCGGTGACTGCAATAGTGGAGTACACCTTCTTCAAGCTTAATGAGTACTTTCAGAGGCATCTGAAGAGACTGCAAAATGGATAGGTGAAAAAAAGGATTATCCGGAAAAGGTTGATGAATGGTTGCAGTTACAAGCAAGCAAGTCTTCACGGCAACAAGTTATCATATTCGATAGAATTGAAATGATCTATCAAATTGATGAGCCAGGTGGCACAACACGAGACGGTAGACAATATGGTAGTGCTGCATTTGAGGTGAAACTGAAGACTCGGTGGTGCCAGTGCGAGAGGCCTAGTAAGTATCATTGGCCATGCTCGCATTTGATAACGGCGGCGAAGGCGAGAAACATACATGTTTGTGATGGAAAAACCGTGCGGATGCAAGAGTTCCATCTAGAAGCTACTAGGTTGACATGGGCGCCAAGATTTCGCCCTTTCTTGGACCAATCACAGTGGCCTGAGTACCATGGTCCTCATATTAGGCCAGACCCTCTTCTGAAGGTGGAGACGAAGGGTAGAAGGAGAACTAAGAGGTTCAGGGGTGATATGGATGACCTGGCTGGATACACTGGCATGAAACAATTTGGTAGCGGTCATTTCATGGAGGCTCCTGACACTATCAACTGTGGGGTGTGCGGTGAAGGGGGACACAATGAGCGGACATGCAAGAATAAGAAAACCAAAAAAAGAAAAACAAGTCGTGGAGGCGGCACCGATGGTCGTAGAGGGAGCACAAGTGCTAGAGGTGCTAGTGTTCGTAGAGGGAGTACAAGTGCTAGAGGTGGTGGTCGAGCTAGCACAAGTGCTAGAGGTGGTGGTCGAGGAAGCACAATTGCTAGTGGTGGTGGTCGAGCTAGCACAAGTGCTAGAGGTGGTGGTCGAGGAAGCACAAGTGCTAGTGGTGGTGGTCGAGCTACCACAAGTGCTAGAGGTGGTGGTCGAGCTACCACAAATGCTAGAGGTGGTGGTCGAGCAGGCACAAGTGCTAGAGGTGGTGGTGGTCGGAGAGGAAGCACAAGTGCTAGAGGTGGTGGTGGTCGTAGAAGAATGGTTGATAATGGATCGGCCTTCGGTTTTTTGCTTAATCCAGATGGTTGATCTAATAATAATGGTATATTATTTGTTCATACAATTCCTAGCATTTATTCATTTACTGTATTTACGCATTTACTCTCTTTATGTCTTGTGCTAACAATTGTTCTTTTTGTAGGTATGGCTTCATCTGGTTCCAGGACGAGGCCGGCGTGCGCAGACCAAGAGGACATGCCGAAGACGTGGATGGAGGCCAGTTTGGACAAGGAGAAGGAGAAGGATGTGCACACACCATCATGTTGGTGTGCTGATGTTTGTAAGCTGAAGGTGTCCACTGACCGCAACAAGTCATGGACAGAAGGTAGAAGGTTTTTCGTGTGTCCCAACTATGCACATGATCGTCGAAGGCCAACTAACGCATATGACATACCACCGGTATGTTAGGTGTACATACAAAAAACATCAACAAGTTGTCACTCATATGTCTAACAAAAACATGGTTTATATGTAGTCCCCTCCTCCACTTTGCAAGTACTTCACTTGGATAGATCACGAGGTATGAAAAGATGTCCAAGAGGACCAACGTCGAGATTGGTTACGGAGGCAGCGCCTATTCAAGGAGTCCTATGCACGGGGATTGGAGCGGGAGCGTCGTGAGAAGGAGGCTCGTGAGCGCAAGAAGCGTGAGGAAGAGAGGGCACGCAAAGAGAAGGAGGCTCGTCAAGAAGAGAGGGCAAGAAAACTTGCAAGGGCTCGCGATGCACGAGAGGAGGACGAGGCACGTGACAAGAAGGGAAAGTGGCCCCGTACTACTCAGTAGACAAATGGAAAGGCGCTGGCGTCGATGATGAACTGTCTAGACTTTGTTTAATGTATGAACTTGCTATTCGAGACCTTGTGTGGTCATGAACTACTTATGTCATTCGAGACTATTTGAGATTATGTGCAAACTATGTTCGTCATTCGAGACTAGTTAGTATGCTTTGTTCATATTTTTGGCATGCTTTGTTCATATTTAATAGTGTTTGCTACAAGTTGCTAAGCAAAAAACATTAACGAAAGACAGAAATGAGTCCTCCTTTTGACAGATTCCATGGCAATCAATGAATTCATAGACATCACAGGAAACAACAATTCACATAAATCACATCATTGAGTAGTACTTTTAAACGACAAATTCGTGTCAAACATTCATAGCAACTTCACGAATCCGGTGCAACTTAATTCGAACGGCAACAAGTTCATGGAAAGAAACGACAATAAGTTCATGGAAAGAGACTACACCAAGTTCATTGAAACAAACTAGAACAAGCTCATTGAAACAAACTACAACAAGCTCACTTCTTCCTTCCTCTCTTCACGATATCTGCAAGTGTATGCTCCTCCTCTTCGCTAGCCTCATGCTCCTCCTCTTCGCTAGCCTCCTCTGCCTCCGCATCATTGTTGGACTTATATCTTTGCATTCCCGTAGTCATAAATTGATGAGGATACTCCGGACTATGGAATTGAGTGTTCCATATCTTCTTTCTACCTTTCTGGCCCGGTGTCTTAACTATTGCTTTGCCTTTTTTAGAGCGGGCATTGCCTTGTGTCGGTTGTGTAACCTGTGATGGTTGTGGAGCATCAACATCATACTCATGATCCTCTTGATGTGTTGCATCATACTCATGCTCATCATGATGTGTTGGCTCCTCTTGATGTGCTGGCTCCTCTTCATTGACCTCCTCCTCTATGTCCTCTTCGTTCTGGACATAATGCCATTTATTAGCTCTGGCGGCGCGGCTACCAGGTGCATACACATCACTGGACTGAGCACCATGGCAAGAAAGCATAGCTGTCATCTTATGGAACCGCTTCTTGAACTTCTGCGACAACACAAAATATGCTATGATATGAGATGCAAATAACTAATCCGCGAAAAGAAACTTTTATAATATATTGCGACTAACCTCCATCGTGCTCCTAAGAGTCCTCTCAGATAATGCACCACCAGGTGGATGACTCAGTGCAGCATTGGCATCGTTGACGCACAGAAGCAACTCTCTGCCCTGCAATTCATGAACACACCAAACTTATGTATTTGAAAGAAGACAACATGATGCAAGTATGTTAGAATCGGTCAAACAGACTACCATTTCGTCATGCATCGGTGCATAGTCAACGTGAGCCCCTCTGGTGTCTCTCACAGCCGTGTTGAAGGTTTGATAACCTTGTGCAGTCTCCGGGTCTTCAGACACCAACTCCGACCACTCCTCATGAGTCCAACCAGGCTTCAGCTTCAACCGGTAACGATCCGCATACCACACTTGATACTTCTGATATGCTGACTGATTGTGAGGTCTATTCTCTGATTGCACTAACGTGTCTCTTTGATTCCAAATTTCTATCCACGCACGGTGTTTGTTTGCCCAATCCGATATATCCTGATTGTTCCTTCGATCGAACCTAAAAATGATGCACGGGACAAAGCATTAGCAAACATTGACTTATTCAATGATCTACTACATACTCAAGGCATGCTTGCTTACCGATGCAGAGATAGCATTTCCTCCTTGCTCTCCTCAATTGGAATACCTTGTCTTCTTCCAAATTGTCTTGCCACACGGTCTACAAAGTGCCACTCGACTGCGAAGAAGCATATCATTGGACACCTCGCCCGCCAAAGATGGCTATCACGCGTGCACATCTCATTAAGATCAAAATTACGATCTTCCACATAAGGCAACCAATATACCTGCAAAACAAAAAGATACATTATTAGCTACATAAGTTTCATTATTGACTAAATTTTATCTCATCAAACTTCTCAAAACCTGCTCAGCAGTCAAGGTGTCCAGCTCGTTCATATAGCACTTGTATCGCACATGCGAGCTTCCTGTGTAGACTGTCACTTGTTCCCAATAGTAAGCAAGCGTAGGGCGCCGATATGGAGCATCATCATGCAACCCGTCATGATTACCCCGTGGGTTTGCCATGAGGGGGTTCTTGAAATCGGGCCGTCCAACCGGGATCCGCTCCCACATCCACACGGATAAGCTCCAAACAAACCCAGACAATGAGGATGTATCTCCCTTCCTCCGACACGCCAAGTCAAGCTGCAATCAAACAAACATGTTAGATATGGAGGCGCATGACAAATGCAAGATAAATGGTTGCAAATATCTCTTACCTGACGATACAAATATGCTAGTGCGGCCGAATCCCAGCTATACTGGGTATCCTAGTTATTGAGTAGCTCTAAGAACATCCAGAGGGCTGAGTTCCCGGTTGCATCTGAGAAGACTACCTTGGTTAGTACATACCAAAGATAGGCCCGCGCGTACTGTTGCACAACCACGCCATTGGCACCCTGAGGGCAAGGATTGGTGTCTCCTCTGGCTAGTTTTAGCCAAGAATGCCTCACTCTCGCGGTATCGGCCTTGCCTTCTTAAGGGTCGTCGGGCTGAACACCAATTAAAATGCATGTCCGTTCTCGCCAATTAACGACGCTGACACGACCGGTAACAGCTTGTCCGTCGATAGGAAGGCCGCTTATCATAGCCATGTCCTCTAGGGTCATCGTCAGCTCCCCACATGGAAGGTGGAACGAGTGAGTCTCCGGCCTCCAACGATCCACAAGTGCGGTCAACGCCGCGTGGTTCACCGGCGGAGCGTGTCGCTTAAACTGCAACACGAATGGGAGAAGACCCAATCTCCGAATATAAGGCTCGTACCGCGGGTCATAAGTAAAGCCATCAGCGGAATGACCCCTCATGCGCATAGCAACTACATGCTGCAAATAAAGTGATGTTTTGATCAATACAAGAACACAAATGAGAAATAAAGAAATTTGACAAGTCTTGCTTCTTACATTTCCATTCTCAATGGCACGAGCACGATGCTCCTTATCCCACTCATCGATTAATTCGGCATACCAAGGTCCATCATCATCCGCCATCCTACAAAACAAATCACAAACATCTATGAATACATGAACAATATAAAACAATACAATTTTCTTCTCCAAGTTATGCCATATGAACAAACCATTCTTCTCAAACATAACCACATCATTTTCTTCTTCTTCATATGCACACATAATTCTTCTCAAACATACCAACATCATCTCAATCAAATAAATTTGTCAAATAATATGGTGTCACATATGCAAATACATATCATCTAGAGTACCAAATTTCACCATATTTTTTGCAAATATAGTATGCCAACAATAGGATTATCTACACATACACACATCATCTATCAAACCAAATTATCAAACAAGTCTATTTTACATACAAAAATCATGTATTCATCATCCCTCTTAGTTCAAAAAGAAAACCTATGGACAACATATACACAAAACGGAATTGATTTTGCCTACATGTTTAACTACACATCATCTACTGCCTACCAAATCATCTATCAACTACAAACAATTTCCTAAAACAAAGAAACCATCTACTCATCTAACATCACCTAGTGTTGAATAATGCATCCAACAAGAGAGGGGAAAACCAAAACAAATTGGAGGGAATAGGAGAGAATACCTCAAGGATGCTTCGGGGGTCAGATCCACAAATTTGGGTGGAGGATGGAGTAGATCAAGGGGGGGTTTGGTGTGAGGGAGAAGAGGGGCGAGAGAGAGAAAGCTCTCTGTTCTTCGGCCGCCAGGGAGAGAGGTTGGGGATGAGTGGGCTGGGCCCGTAGGGTTATCCACTTACCAGGGCTAGACGCCAGGGTCCCTGGCGTCTGGCCCCTTTGCCACGTCAGCAGGTCAACGGGCAGGCGGGCAGTGCGGGCCAGGGGCCAGACGCCAGGGCCCCTGGCGTCTGCTTCGCAACCCAGACGCCAGGGATGTTGGCGTCACCCAAAAAGGTCAGAAACGAATTTTTTTTTAAAACGAGGTCAAATCGGGATTTTGTTAGCCTTTTAGGTCATAACATTGATTTTGTCCAGGGGAATTGATGGGCTCGAAAGCGAGACGAGGGAGGCGGAGGACAAAGTTCCTACTTGCTCCGAAGACTCTCGGGTGATTCCCTCGCCATGTGGGTGAGCGAGTCGACAGTCCACTCTGGAGAGGACGCTTGGCTCGACTCTTCACATGCACACTGGCTGCCTCGTCGCCGGGCGCCAAGGCTGTGGATCATTGCCCGCCAAAATTACAAGGCCAGCAGACCGCATACGTCGCCACGGAGGAGGCAGGGGAAACAGTGGCACTGTGGGAGGACACTGTAACTGTCACTCCCGCCGGATGTGCACGCACGAGGCAACCGTATTTTTACGCCGTGTAATCACACGCACCACACACGTGAAGCAAGCACATCTCCTAATCATCACCGGTCACTGCTCGACCGTGAGTCGTAACCATCGTCCCACTTCGCATTTGGAAAAACGAAGGCGGAGAGATGCGGACAGCGGCGCAAACAGCTTCACTTTGGACGCCGGTTGCACCGGCACGTCCAAGTGCCGGAAGAGGACACGCCACCAGGCACCTCCTCCTTGTCCGAGCTTGCCTGCCTCGTTTCTGATCATGGTCCGAATCGGGGACGCACTACAGGAAAATCACGTTTTGTCGTGTGAAATAGTCGATTATACGGCAAATAAGAAGGACTTGGCTTATGGCAGTCTATAAGCCGAGTGGTGCCGAAAAGCCCTTAGCTTACATGAGGTACACGGCATCTACATAAAAAAGCACTCGGCTTATAGAGCAAACACGGCAAAGATAGCTGCCACGTGTCGTCACGGAGCAGCCTGTAAGCTGTGTGCCCTGCGACAGCACTCGGCTTATATGGCCTATAAGCCGTGTGTCCTGCGACAACACTCGGCTTATATTAAGTACATTTTCATATCTTTAGCGAATATAATTCAAATTTGAATTACAAGTGCATGAAAAAGTTGACAAGGTTAGGTTAAAAAATCATACTTGTGTTCTTGAGTCTATGTTTAGGCCATATGCAAGAAAAATAAATGAACTTCAAACATGAGGGTGCCAAGACTTGACCCCGAACATGTAGTTTTTCTTTTTATAAAATTTGAAAAATGCAAAGGAACTCTGAAAAGCATGAAATTTGGCATGCTGCCCTTACATGACACCTAAATACCGTGGTGAAAATTTGAGAAAGTTTCGTAAAAGGTGTGATGTATATAGCTTGGAAACTAGACCATCTCCAAAGAAGAAACGTGTTTTTGAGATGGAGCGAGTGAGGTGTGAAGGCGGCGCAACTGTTCCTTCAACCGTTGGTCTTGAAATTTTTTCTACACTTAATATACACCATTACTTGATCCATGTAAAAAATTGGAATCTTTCGGGCTTCGTTTGATATATTTAAGCCATTAAATGCATTTCTATATCTTTAACGGATATAATTCAAATTTGAACTACAAGCGTGTGAAAAGGTTGACAAAGTTGGGTTAAAAAAATCATATTTGTGTTCTTGAGTCTATGTCTAGGCCATATACAATAAAAAGAAAGGAACTCGAAACATGAGGGTGCCAAGACTCGATCTCAAACATCTAGTTTTCCGGTTTATAAATTCCAAAAAATGCTAATGAACTCCGAAAAGCATGAAAATTGGTATGGTCCCTCATATGACACCTAAATATTGTGGTAAAATTTGAGAACGTTTCGTAAAAGTTGTGATGTACATCGCTTGGAAACTAGACCATCTCCGAGGAAGAAACATGTTTTTGAGATGGAACGATCGAGGTGTGAAGGCGACGCGGCCGTTCCTTCATCCGTTGGCCTTGATTTTTTTTTCTACACTCAATATACACCATTACGTGATCCATGTGAAAATTTGGAATCTTTCGGGCTCCGTTTGCTATATTTAAGCCATTAAGTGCATTTCTATATCTTTAACAGATATAAATTCAATTTTGAACTACAAGTGCGTGAAGAAGTTGACAAAGTTGGGTAAAAAAAATCATATTTGTGTTCTTGAGTCTATGTATAGGACATATGCAATAAAAAGAAAGGAACTCCAAACATGAGAGTGCCAAGACTCGATCCCGAACATGTAGTTTTTCGGTTTATAAATCCCAAAAAATGCAAACAAACTTTGAAAAACATGAAAATTGGCATGGTGCCTTCATATGAACCTAAATGATGTGTTATAAATTTGAGAACATTTCGTAAAAGTTGTGATGTACATCGCTTGAAAACTAGACCGTCTCCGAGGAAGAAACATGTTTTCAAGAGGGAACGAGCAAGGTATGAAGGCAAAGCGACCGTTGCTACATCCGTTGGTCTTGGAAATTTTTATACACTGAATATACACCATTACTTGATCCATGTAAAATTTTGGTATCTTTCGGGTTCCGTTTGCTATATTTAAGTCATTAAGTGCATTTCTAGACATTTAACGGATATAATTCAAATTTGAACTAAAAGTGCGTGAAAAAGTTGGCAAAATTTGATTGAAAATTCATATTTGCGTTCTTGAGTCTATGTTTAGACCATATACAAGAAAATAAAAGGACTCTAGGCATCATATAAAGACACGCTACCAAGTTCTTGCCACTAGTAGTATGTATATCGCTAGCTAATCGATCCACTCGATTGATTCCTATGTGTAACAGCAGTACGTATGTGTGGGCGTTTGTAACCGGGGTGTATACATATACATTTAAATACTCGAATACCTGGGTGTGTACACATACATTTGAATACCTGCAAACCACAATACCTCAGATTTGGCACTCGGCTTATAAGGTGTGTGTAATAGGTGCCAGGCACCCGGCTTATAGGCATTACAAGTGGCGGCCTGCCAAATATAAGCCGAGAAGGAGGCACTTGGCTTATATATAATATATATAAATCGAGTGTTGCGGGCGGCACTCGGCTTACACCGATGCTGACACATGGCTGTTAGCACATGGCTACCGTCATGTTACTTTATTAAACCGTATGCCTCGCTCAAACACTCGGTTTATATATAAATTGAGTTTTTTTAGCACGGCACCCGGCTTATACCTGGTAAGCCGGCCCCCTGTACGCCGTGTCCTATAAACCAGGAGTTTTACTTGGCTTATATATAAGCCGAGTGCAAATCGGCATAAGCCGAGTGTATTAGGCACACGGCTTACAATTTTTTTCCTGTAGTGACGCGTGGTGTTGTTGTCGTTCAGATCACGTGCCGCTGGTGTTCAAAAACCATGTGGTTTCAAATATTATTACTATTTCTGAACCGGGCATAGCCCCTTTCTATTAATTGAATAACAGAAATACAAACCATCAAGACTTTAAAGGAGACGGGAAAGGGGAGAGCGAGTTTAAAGAAGACGGGGAAGGGGAGAGCGAGTTCAAAACATCGCCGAAAACCCACCATGGATGCTTATTATCAAAACATATGCTATGGGGCAAAAACCCGATTACACCCAGGCACCCAACTAGCAAAGCTACGTGGTTTAGAAAAATATATGGAAGGGGGAGCGCTCTTTTTCGAAAAGAAAACAAATGTGATGCTGGTGTTCTGTTGTGCTATCTGCAGCAACACATTGTCAAACACTTGTCTCTCGAAATAGGCTTTTGCCCCGCTTTATAAATAAGGCTGGTCATAGTGGGAGTAACATAGGTAGTAACATAGATGCCACATAAGCAAAATTGGTGATGTGGCAAGTAGTTAATGAGGAGAGAGGCAAATAGAGTAACATAATATGTTACCATCACATAGCGGTTTTCAATGCATAATGAGTCTACAAAGTAATAAATGAAGGCAACTATGTTACCACACCTATGACACTACCCATATGAAGGTAGTAACATAGACTAGTAACATATGTATGTTACTAGTCTAAGTTACTCTCCACTATGACCAGCCTAAAGCATCATCCATACAACCAAATCTCAGGTGCCATAGCAAATAAAGATGGTTGATGGTAGTTGGCAATGGAACATACGCCCTCTTCTCTGAGGATCAGTGACTCGATGGCGAAGCCATTCCCAAGGTAGAGCTGTTGCTCAAGATGCGTTGTTTCAAGATCTTGGAAGTTGAACCGACGTTCTTGGGTGTCATCAAGTGTGAAGTTCTTAATCTGGCTTTCTTGCCAAGAGCGGTGTTGGACTGCTGAGAGCCTTGCTACAAGAGGCCTGCAAGGCCGCCGGAAGTGTGCGCCTATTTTGCGACCAATCGGAGGAGACCATGCATGACCCACCTCCTCACCGGTCGCTTTCTCGCATGTCATGTGGCTTGGCACGAGTTCATATCTTGGATTTGATCCACCATTGCACCTCTGGTTGCTAGTGAGGACTTGGTAGATTGGTGTTAGCGGACCACCTGGCTCACCCCGGCCACGATGCACAAGGGGGCACCTCCTAGGCGATCATACTAGCACCTTTGTTGGATTCGAAAGCATAGCAATGTTGTATTCTTCAAGAACGTGCGACCTAGCATCGATGTTCTGATCGACACAATCAAGTTTGAGGCTCTACTGCGGGCGAGGGAAGGGGCGATGGGTCTTGCCTAGATCCTCCCAGCGGTTTCCATTGCGAAGCTCTGCAACGTGGTACTTGGTGTGTTTGCCGGTCTAGGTTTGTGATGTACTACCTCTGTTTTTATTTACTCTGCATATAAAGTTTGTCTGAAGTCAAATTTTATAATTTTTTATCAAGTTTATGGAAACATACATTAATATATGCACCACCGAATTAATACCAATAGACTCATCATTGAATATATTTTCACATCATATTGATTTGTTATTCTAAATGCTCATATCGACTTCTCCAAAGCTAATATGTGGTGTAAATAAAAACAAGGGGAGTACTACCCTTTATCTTATGTATCAATGCATCGAAACGCAAACCTTTATGTTTTCTCTGTTTTCTCATAAAAGTAGAAAAAGGGATAATAAGAAGAACAACACGATGATCACAAGTTTTTTCCATACGATCCAAAAAATGGATTGGTTTCCACTATCATAGAGGTAACGGAACAAAAAATGAAACAAAATAATAATCCTTGTGCAACAACAACACAAACGACGTGTATCGCTAACAACAAAAGAGTAAAAGTCTAGTGCTAAAAGGCGAGCTGAAGCAATATTACACAGAAATTTGCAAGGGCACGTAATTGCGGGGGCACACACCTGCCAAGCCCAGCCATCCGCTCGATTTGTCTCGCGATTCGTGAAGTAGTTGAATCTCCCACGAGGACGCAGTAAAAAAAATCCCTCAAAAAACTTTAAGTTTCAATGATGAAACTTACGGTTTTTCATCTAAAAATGCAAAGTTTCAACAAGTTTCAGAGATATAATTTTAAGCAATTTTTTCTGTCGGTCATAGACACAAAATAATTGATTTTTATCGGTCGCTCGTACTAAGTTTCAACATTTTAAACTTCACATTTTAAAAAAAATCATCAAAATATATTTTAAATGGATCTTATTTCAAATCGGAGCCAAAACAAAAAGCTAGCACCAGGGACCTGAGTGTCACCCGCACTTACTCGTGCCGCAAATCCTCTTCTCAATATTACATAGGGAAAGACCACATCCCCAATCAGCCAAAAACACACACTACCACATGTTTGCAAGAAGCCCATGATGAGAAGGTGAACCGGTTCAAGACCAATAGACGACCTGTGTGAGTGGCAACCATGATGAGGAGCGCGCGCCCTAGCCCCGTGGTACGGGCGCTCGTCCACGCGACACGCGCTCGTGGTCTTGGTTGATCACACACGCTGCGGACAGACGACGTTGGCAGTCGGTGAGTGTTGTGTAGGTTAGCAAAGATCCTCCGTCAGATTCCCCGTAGCGGTAGCACCAATCATCCAAGGGAGGGAGGTGGTCACGGTGGTTTTGCTCCTCTGGTCTGGCTTCGCCCACTTTTAGAGAGCATCTACAGCCGGGCCTTAAAAACCCACCTTATATGTTCGGATGATTTTCTGATCAGACGGTACCCTTTATCGGACCTCAAACGTCCGGACTGACCGGCACCCCTCATATCCAGCTTAAATATGGGGCAGATATTGGAGCGTCCGGGCACACCTGCCACATATGCAGTGGTGACTTCAGAAATTTGCAACCGGGTATTCATGTGTATTCATTTTGCCAAAACCATTGTTGTTTTTTGAAAATTGTCACTCTTTTGCCAAAATCAACACTGTTTTATAAAAATTATGGGTATTCACATGAAGACCCAAGAATACCCCTAATGCCGCCCCTGCACATAGGGCTGACAAAGATGTCCCACGCGGACTCGCTCGGAAACCCGACGGTCCGACGGACGCCTTCTCCGTCGCCACGGTGTGAATGCCGCGTGGCGCCGCTCCGGCACGCCGCCCGAGAGCAAATCCACCTATTTAACATGACCAGAGTCTCGCAACACAAGTCCATCTACCTCCCCGCTCTCCCCGCCGCTAGTCCGAGCCCATCCACAATTCTCTCTCCCTCTCAGGCGCTCTGCCCACGCTTTGGCGGTCCACCATGGTCCGGACGAACATCACCTACTACGCAAATGCTCACACCGAAGCGCCGCACTGACATCCAGCAAGAGATTTGGGCGAGACAAGCAGCGCGCGCAGCCCGCATCGTTGTCGGGCTGCCTCCGGACTCGTCGGAGCCGGAAAAGGAGGAGGAGCAGCCAGGGGAAGAGGAGGAGGAGTTGGCTCCGATGGAGATGGAGGAGGCGGAACAGCCGGAGCAGCAGCTGCCGGCCTTCAACATGGAGCAGGCAGACGCGGAGTTCGCCGTCGCCCAGTCCGACGAGATGGCGGAGCAGCAGGCCATCCAGGATGAGGCCTATGTGGAGGCCAACCGGGCGTTCCTCCGGCAGAAGCAGGCGGTGTCCGACATGCTTCTCGTCGAACTCGACGCGGAGATAAAGGCGGAGGAGGCCGAAGCGGAGCAGCCGGAGGCGCGGGAGGAGTTAGAGCTGCAGCTGCCACCAATGCTGCCGGAGCCGAGCACGGAGATCGTTGACAGCTCCGACGATGAGTAGCTAGGTGATCGACATAGTACATAGACTTATTTCGTTTGCATGTCTTTGTATGAATTTAAGAATCTAGTATGAGATGTCCGTATGCAACAAATAAAATTTGAGGCATGCTCGATCACTTCGTGTGGACGCGCCCGAGCGTGTGTGCGGGCGTTTAAGGGGCCATTTTGACATTTCCGATTGTAGATGCTCCTAATGCACACGTGACGGTCGTCCCTGTGACATGACATCCCACGCTTGACAAAGACCGGGTTGTGGCAAATCCTCCGAAAAGTCACCGGCCACCATGCGTCCATTGTTGGTAATTTTAAATCTGCGGTACATAACAATCTTTTAGTGTGTTTATTCACACATTTTAATCTAACATGCGACTCATGCCGGCGACCTATTTCAACCTTCCTTGGCTTGTTCCCTCACAGCTCGGCGGTGGGCCGGTGGCACGGCCTCCCTTTTTCGATGCGCAGCCACGATGCGAAGCGTGAAGCGGACGCCATGGCTGACTGCTCCTCTGGTGTTAAAGCCCCTAGATGTTGTTGTGGTGTGCACAACAACCAAGGATGAGACCCCGCAAAAAAGAAAAAAAGGTCACGATGAGAGGATGGTGTGGCAGAAACTGGAACGGCGTTACAACGTCTTCTCTTCTGAGACTAGCCACAGTGGGAGTAACTTCAGCGATAACATCGAGTCCAACTCAGCAAATTTGCTTATGTGACAGTGAGTTAATGAGGAAAGAGATAGTTATAGTAACTTAGCTAGTTACTAGTATAACATCACATGTCCCAATGAAATATGAGTCTGTAACCTAATAAATGAAGCTTTCCATGTTACCACACTTATATTACTACCCACTATGAAGGTAGTAACATAGTCTAGGGACATGTGTATGTTACTAGTGTATGTTACTACCCATTGTGGCTAGTCTGATGAATTTCTGCTTCGGCGCGAACACATATGCTTGTTCTGTACGAACATGCCGATAAAAAATTGGAAGGAGACATTGACAGTTGTCATTGATATTGTATTTTATCTGGGTGAAAATCAATGATTTAGTCTTATGACTAGATCAGACAGAGCTGATATTCGCACAAATTCTTGTTGAAAGTGTTGGCTTGAAGTTCAATTTCAAAGGCGACAATTCTAAGTTTGACTTACTGTCAGAGCGTGCGAGCGTGATTTCTTCATGAAGTTGTTGCCTTGGATTCTTCCGCACGTAGTTAGGTCACGCATTACTTTCTTTTTCTGACATCAAGGTCGCATATCACTTGACTGATGGATTATGGTCCATGGTCACAGAGGTTGTGGTGGGATATCGGAGACGTTATCGTGTGACAGGTTCAATTTTCTTCTTCCTTGTTAGAAGGGATAGAGAGGGTTTGATGAAATAGTTGTTGTATTGCTTGAGCCTTGTGGGCATATATATATATGAGTACATGATCTATTTGGAGTATAAGACAAGTCAGGACAATTCTAGTTTATTTTATGTTTCCTAATGAATTAATATACCCAACATCCCCCGCAATCACTACCGCTAGCGACGCAGACGGTGAGACTGGAGAAGAATCCGAAGGCAAACCGGCGAACACCCCCACAGTCGTAACGATCGATGCATCGCGTTGGTCGTGGCTGGAGTGGAAACCAATTACAAGGTTGCTCAAGCAAGGCGGTAGCCCTTTGTGCCGTTTGTCGATGTAGACGATAGTGTAAGGTGGTGTAGCCGTGGTCGAGGTAGCCGTGGGAAGAACGTCGTGGTCGATGTCGAGTCGGGGTAGCCAGTGTCAAGGAAGTCGCCGAGGAGCCGCGGGCGCAAGGAGGCGCCGATTTAGTCATGGGTGCAGTGATGTCGAAGTAGTGGTGCGCCAGGAAAAAGATATTGTTAACGACGCGTCGCGCCGGGTTTGCCAAGCCTGGGGACACATCATGGACGAAAGCACGCATCGGTGTTGTCAGCATCGGGCATGCGTAGACAGATGAAGACGAAGTTGACGAAGCGCCGCACCAGGCTTGCTAGGCCCGGGGACACGTCGTGGACGAAGCCACGGATCAGTGTTGCCAGCACCGGGCATGCGTGGACTGAGACCTGCACGAGTTGTACGCCATGTTGGAGAAGTCGGAGAGGTCAGCAGAGAAAGACTTGACGACGGTTGTGACGCCAATCGGCATGGGGCCGATGTCACCAACGGTGGTCGAGGAAGATGACGGCGATGCTGGCGATGGACTGGTGCTAGATAAAGACGAAGGAGGTGGACGGTCGGCGGCTACGGGGGTAGCGGTGGCAGACGAAGAAGAGTGGTGGCGGCCGAAGAAGAGCGGCGGCGGCTAGATTAGGAGCACGGCAGCGATGCTCAAAGTAGGCGAGGAACCCGACAACATGACGAAGACCGACGGGGACGGTGGCATTCTCGCGCCAAGGGAGGCGGCGCTGCACATACCACGTAGTAGTCAACGCGTAGGGACGCGGAGTGAACCGCATGCCGTGGCGCTACGACCCGAAGGGGCGGCGCAGCGAAGGAGCCCGGGTCGGTGCAGCCGCGAGGACAGCAGCGGGGCCGTGGTGGGGAGCTCGTATCGCGGAACTATCGCCCGAAGGGGCGACGTGGCGATGACGCGCTAGTCGGTGCAACCACGGGGAGAACAACGGGGCGGCGACGCTGCGGCCCGACGGGGCGACACAACGGCAGCCCAATGCTCGATCGGTGGAGGGGCGCGTTGTACTCATGGACGATCTTCACGGGACCTGCGGAGGCGCGCGCAATCGACGGACCAGGTTGGTCGCGGGGCGTAAATGAGGCGGATCGCGGAGGGGAGTGGGTGATCAAGCCGATCGCGCGCGAGGTCGGGGACGCCGCTCGGTGGAGGCAAGGTGGCAGCGGAGTCCGAGATGAAGCCGGCGATGACGGACGACATAAGATGTTGTGTGGACGAGCGCGTCAGCACCAGCACCCGGGCTGCCAAAGTAGCGCCGGCGCCCGGGTAGCGAGGCCTGAGCGACCAACGTAGCAGCGGCGCCCGAGATGAGGCATCCGACGAGCCTGAAGCAGCTGGCACGACGCAAGAGGGGATGAGGCCGGCGAGGTAGACCGCTGGGCCGCCGTGCAGACGCGGTGGAGGCGGGTGGCATGGATCAATGGGCGGGCCAGCACGCGTACGACGACTATGATGGACCGCCGCATGGCGCGAGGTCGCCGGGTCGGGCCGATGCAGGTGTCCCGCCTGAAGAGGGCGGTGACGGACTGCATAGATCGACGAGCGGGCCGGCGAGTGGACGACGGCCGTGAGGGACCGCCTGTCGCGCGAGGCCGCCGTATCGGTGAAGAAGCCTATCGATCGTGTCGGTGTTGGAGTAGAGGCGCAGTGGGGACGATGGCGGCGGTGGGCAACACAAATCGATCAAGCATAGATCAAAAAACTAAAAAAACGACAATCAAGATGACTAGCGGGAAAGAGAGAAATCCGGAGCAAGGGCTCGGGAAAAAGACTCTCTAGGGCAGCCGGTCAACACGACCGGCGGGCGAACCCTAGGTACGGGCGACGCGGCCGTCGCCGGCGGTCATGGAAGCTGACCGCCACGGGGACGGCGCGCAGGGTGGAAGCGACAGGCGGCGAATAGGGTTTGGATCGGTTAGGCTGTGATACCATGTTAGAAGGGATAGAGAGGGCTTGGTGAAATAGTTGTTCTATTGCTTGAGTATCGTAGGCATATATATATATGTACATGATTTAATTGAAGTACAAGACAAGTCAAAATAAATCCTGGTACATTTTATGTTTTCTAATGAATCAATATACTAAACATTCCTTTTAAAGCTGGTTTAATTTGTACACGAGTGCATCAAATCAGTTCAAAGGCTGGAGGCCATCCTCCTTTTCAGATAAGAAAAACACTCGTCGTCTTCTGCCCTGATCGAAGGTTGGGTGGTTAACATGTGAGACCAACTTGACAATTGGTTACTATCATCCCATTTGACTTGACAATTGGAAAAACAACGCTGGCAAGATGTAAAAGCTCCATTTCAAATTTCCGATTGGACGAACAGTCTCCTTTGGTGGTGGTCTCGCCGGCATGTACGTCTACAATACGACAAAAGGACACGCCGTGGATAAGACCTGCTCCCGCCTCTCTTTCTCGGGCGTGGACCAAATCGGGGGAGGATGTGATGTTGTTGTCGTCCATTCAAGATTTGCCAGGAATTCAAGGTCAAAAATCCACAGACTTGGTGCTGATGTTGCATGTGTTCTGGAATACTATTACTTGAGTACACAGTTTCAACCTTTGATATGAACCGAGATAAGTAGATAACTCACTTTGCCCTCAACAAAAACAGAAGGAAAAAATATGATACTTTTACTACCTAGCAAAAATCACTACCAGTACTACAAAGCGAGTGGACGCCACTAAATGGACATGCACAAGAAAAAAAAAAAGAGGAGAGAACAACGAGTTGTTTATGAAATACTCCACTCGTTCTAATTTACTCTTCGTATTAGTTTTGTTTTAAGTCAAACATATCAAGTCTATAAAAAACATTAACATCTACAATACCAAATGAATACGATTAGATTCATAATATATTTTCACATCATACATATTTGTTATTGTAAACGTTTATATTATTTTTTACCTAAATTTATAAGTTTAATTTACGATAAAACAAATGTGCGGAATAAATTAAAACAGAGGAAGTATAATGGACATAAGAAGAAACAAAGCTGCAACTTGATAGGCCAAAGATGGACCATATTATCAGCATCCCAAGCGACCCCCTACTTAAAACCAAGCAAACCCATGACCAATGGTGAAAACCGGTTTTATGCACCCATGCTGAAGATGGTGATGGATTCTCTTGGAGTGAAGAAAGTCATTTTCAGGCTCGAAACAACCTGTTAGTTGGTGATATACTACACGATCTTTGTATTTATGTGCCATAGGATCCATAATACTTCTATCGCAACCTTCCCCGGCTTCTCCCTTCGCCCTTACCACCAACGCCGTCGGGTAAAACCCAGTAGTGCCAGGGCCTCCTTTTTTCCCGGTGCAGCGGCACTGCAGAGAGCGAAGCGGAGGCTATTGTTGACCATGACGGCCGACTGCGCATCTAGTGGTGGAAGTTGCTAGGCGTTGATGTAGTGCACAACCACCAGTGAGAAGAGAGGATGGTGCAATAAGTACTCGAAGCAACGTCATGCAGTATTCTCTTCTGATGAATCCTCCTTTGGCGCGAATACATTACAATCGGCTGCGGATCCTCCAACTAAAATCAGCTGCCTGGTTAAGTTACCTAACCTAAGTTACAAAATCTCCATTGGTTAGGATTATCCCACCTGACAACTGGAAAAACAAGGCGGGGAGATGTAAATAGTACTAGTACTACTGTAAATGAGCAAATAGCCCGAGCGGCCGAGCCCCATTTCAAATATCCGGTAGTAGTACAAACGGTCTCTCTTGATGGAGGTTAATTGCACCGGCACAAACGTCCACAGTACGACAGAAGGACAGGCCGCAGGTGAGACCTCCCTCCTTGAAGATTGCCTGCCTGCCTGCCTTTCCTGGACCGGCCGATTCGGATGAGGACGCCATGCTGTTGCTGTGGTCCAGAGGAAGCACCGTCCCAGATTTGACACGATGGGTTTTCACACGGCGAAAATGGCCAGAGAGCAGACGAACACCACCATAATATCATGGACAGGCACACGAAGAGAGAGGGCAGTGGGTTCAGTTATGAAATATCATGGACACAAGAGGGCAGCATTTCTAGCCCCACGAGGCAGAAATTAAGCGAGCTGCAACTTGATAGGCCGAAGATGGATCATGGACCAGTCAGGTCACCTGTCGGCATCTCAAGAAACCCCCAGCTAGAAAATCAGGCAGAACCCATGACCAGTCATAGAAAAGGCATATGCTGATACGCTGTGGCGGTGGATTCTCTCGGTATCAAGAGAGTCGTTTTCAGCCTCGCAACCACCCGGTGGCTGGTGAGATACCACAAGATCTCTGTATTTATAATCAGACATAGGATTCAGATTTCAGAATGAATGATGGACTCCACTCCAGTGGCACCAAACAGTGTGCTCTTTATAGCAAATAAATAAACAGCTCTTATTCCAGCAACTTGGGATTTTTGGCGCTACAATCTTCGCTAACGACATGGATAAAACCGAGCCCAAATGCACATTTAGTGTCCGACGCTTGATACAAAACACTGACATCATAGACCAGCATGGCATGTATGAAAAATCGCACAGAAGTACTGCACGAGGAAACATGGATACCAGGATGTAGATAACATCATGACATATAGAATAAGATCATGCTGGTTAATAGCTATAGATGTGCAACACTAGTGGTAACAGAGCAATGACTGGGCTGCACTCCACATCACCATCAATAAAACATAATAAGTGCTAATAAAGATGGGTGATCACCGGCACCAACCACTAGGACAAAATGTAATGCAACCGCATGCAACGAATTGGTCTTGCAGCAAGCAGGCACACAATCCTAATTTTGACAAGGCAGGAAGCAAGCTGAAAATCAGATATGCTCACCTTCAGTCACCACAAAAAGAGATATTACTGTCCGAGGATATGACCAATGCCAAGGTGGATAATGGATAACGAATATCGATGCTCATAGGCATCTAACTATTCACCAAGATACTACAGCATAACAAAGTGTATTTCAAAACTCATTGATCAGATAGCCAAATCGTTAAATACAGAGTTATCATTGTCACAAACCTTGCGTGATAATTGCTGCTAGACCATTGTAGGAAGCTGTTGGGCTAAAAAAATGCATAACATATCAGTTTGAACTCAGCTACTCGAAAAGAAACATTACTAAGATTACAGTACAGCCAATAATTGCTGGTTACTAAAGCTAAAGACTTCGGCAACCACTCACCAAAATGTAATGGCACTCCGGCACAATGGTACCTCCCCGTGATGAATTTTGTGCACATTCTACAAATCAGAGCTGAACAAACATTGATCCCAGTCCAAAGTCAAAACTCATTATGTACAGGGCAACATGGCTTGCTTTTTTGCTTCATATACATACTTCCTATGTATCAAAATATAAGATGTTTTTTGACACTTACAAAATTGCAACTAATGGTGAATGTAGGATCATTGGGCATCACTAAACATCATCATAGAAAATCATAAATACTGACAGATGGGTTGTCTTAGATACCACGTAGAATAAAAGTGTATTTCAACCGCATATGTATGAATGGTCTTGTGGCAAGCAGGGAAACAAAGATGACTGGCAGACAAGTGATACTCCCTCTGTTCCAGAATATAAGGTGCAACAGTTTTCGTAAAATATCAAAATGTACAATACAAAATAAGTAAAATATGAAAATACTATTCCTGATGGATCTAATGATACAAATTTGGTACTGTGGATATTGATACTTTTTTCTAAAAACTTGGTCCAACATGCACATGATTGACTTTTGAAAAAACTAATACACCTTATATTTTGGAACGGAGAGAGTATATCCTAATTTTGACAAGCAAGGAAGGAAGAAAGGTGAACAGATATGTCCACTCTTAGCCACTACACTTCAGCTTAACTTGGTGGATTCTTTTGGAACCAAGAGACCCATTTTCAGGTTCGCAATAACTTGGTGGCTAGTGGCGGGATACTAAAAGATCTCTGCATTTATAATCAGAGAGATGATTCATAATCAATGATGGACTCCCCTAGCCCCCTGGGACTAAATGTTTGCTGCGGAGTACATAAAACAGTTTTGGCCTCACTCAGGCTTTTTGGCACTATATGTCATTGCTAACAGAACAGAAAAAACATTGTAACCAGTCACCAAACACTGTCATTATACTTATAGACTGGCATGCCATTTATGAAATCACACAGGAAATTCTACATGAGAAAACATGGAAAGCAGGATGTGGATAACATCATAACATACAGAATAAGATCATGCTGATTAAAAAAATAATGTGCAATAAAAATAATAATTGAAGAATAATTGGGCTTCGCTCCACATCATCATAAACAAATCAGAAGTACTGATGAAGATGAGTGGTCACCAGCACTAACAACTAAGACAAAATGTAATGCAACTGCATAGATACGAGTGTTCTTATGGCAAGCAGGTGCACAGATATAAATGACAGAAAGGTGATACAATCCTAATTTTGACAAGGCAGGAAGCAAAGCTGAAAATCAGATATGTTCACTTTTAGTCCCCACGTAAAAGAGATAGTACCACTGCCAAGGTAGATAATGAATGAATAATAAATATAGATGCATAGGCATCAAACTATTTACCAGATACTCCTACTATAGCATAACAAAGTGTGTTTCAGAACTCATCGGCAGGCCTTTCACTAAATACAGAGTTACCCTTGCCACAGATCTTACGTGGTAATTGCCGCTTGACCGTTGTAGGAAGCTGTTGGGCTACAAAATGTATAGCATATCTGTTTGACCTCAACCACCGATTTTTTCTCCAGACATTACTAAGATTATACAGTACAGCCGATTTGGTGGTAACAAAAGCTAAAGGCTTCAACAACCAGTCATAAAAATGTAATGGGACTCCAGCAAAATGGTACCTTCCCGTCATCAACTTTGTGCACATTCTTCAACTCAGAGCTGAGTAAACATTGATCCCATTCCAAAGTCAAAACTCATTTGTGTACAGGGCATGGTTTGATTTTTTCTTCACACATCCAAAATTGCAACTAATGGTCATACAAGGATCATTATGCATCACTCGCATCATCATAAAACAAAGATGGGTTGTCTTAGGTACCAATAAAAATGTATTGCAGATGCATATGTATGAATGTTCTTGTGGCAAGCAGGCAAACAAAGATAATTAGCAGACAGGTGACACTATCCTAATTTTGACAAGCAATGCAGGAAGCCAGCTGAACAAATATGTTCACTCGCAGTGACCACAGAAAGAGATAGTACCAATTCATGAAAATGTCAGTTCGGAGGTGGATAATGAAGAACAAATATAAGATGTACAGATCAAACTATTTACCAAGATACCATAGAATAACAAAGTGTATTTCAGAACACATTGATCAGATAAGCCTGTCATTAAGTACAGAAACAGGATAACAGGGTTATCCTTGTTACAATTTACTAAACCTTGTGTGGTGATACAATTACTGCTTGACCATTGTAGGAAGCTGTTGGGCTAAAAAATGTATAACATATCAGTTTGACCTCAACTATGGAAAAATCCTCCAGACATTACTAAGATTACAGTACACTGATATTGGTGGTAACTAAAGCTAAAGACTTCAACAACAACTCACCAAAATGTAACGGGACTTCAGCACAATGGTACCTTCCCACCATGAACTTTGTTCACATGCTTCAACTCAGAGCCGGCCGAACACTGGTTTCAGTCCAAAGCCAAAACTCATTACCGTGCAGAGCATGGCATGCTTTTTTGCTTCACACATCCAAAATTGCAAAACAGAAACCAACTTGTCTATCTTCCTGCGCCATTAAGATCTAAATTTTTGGCCTCCGAAATTCAAACCATATCTCGTAATGGTTAAACAACAAGCTGTCATGAGTGCGCTTCCCAACATATTCCAGACCCAAATCCGTAAGCATACGTGTGCACACATCACCACCCTTTCTTGAGCAAAACTTAATGTTATGTGACACAAAAATCCTGCCTGTCTGTGGCCTCAGCTTTCCTGCAAGCCTCTCAAGGCCAGTCCAAACAAGATCATCATGAATGTGGAGGAACGCGGCGCTAGCATAAATAAGGTCATACATAACAGTATCCCCAAACTTGCTGAAATCCATATCCCCCCCTCTCACAATCATCGGTCGCTTGTACAACAGCCCCTGCGACGGCAGTTCGTACCGAAGCGCAGCCATGAGGGACAGCTCATCCTGCTCCAGGCAATGGAATCTCCCAGCATCGAGGAACCGGATGAAATGCAGACCGACACGGAGCGTCCCGCACCCAATTTCAAGGACCTGATCTCTGGGCGCGAGGGCGGAGGCGTTGGCCAGGAACTCAAACACATCCCGGCCACCGGCCCATGGCTCGCCATAGTTACTGTGGTGCTCCTCGACGAGGAGCTCCCCGGGGCAAGGCAGCGCAGTGTGGTTGGTCGCCTCTTCTTCCGGATAATGAGAGATCCCATGGTGCCTGCAGTGTAGCGAGGGACAACATTGAGATGCCAATTTCACTTTCTGAATCCCTAGGACTAGTAATGTACTAGGGGATTACTGGTAACTCGATCGCAGCAGAACCTGGTAAATCTAATCCTACTTTACGGTAAGGGGAAGCATGGAAATCTAAGATGGCGTGGTTTGGATAATTGCGGGTACAGTATTATTATTACCTGTTGAGGTCGAAGAGCTGGCGCTCGCGGGTGCGGGGGTTGATGCCCTTGCGGAGCTCGTGCCAGGCGTCGGCGGAGGCGAGGAGGGCGAGGGAGTTGGAGGCGAGCTGCGCCTTGAGCCAGGCGACGTCGTCGGGGGAGGTGGCGATGGGGGCCGGGGCGGCGGTGGTGGTGGTGGTGGTGACGCTGGTGGTGGTGTGGGTGGTGACGGGGTCGGAGCAGGCGCAGAGGTGGGCCCCGGAGGAGGCGGAGGGGGACGGGAGGAGGAGGAAGACGAGGAGCGCGGCGCAGGAGAGCAGGAGGAGCAGCGCCGGCACGGTGAGCAGACGCGCCGTGGAGCCGCCGCCCGACGGGAGCGCCATCGATCGCCGCGGGGTGGATCGGGGATGGTGGGGAGGGACGGTGGCGCGTGCTACTGCCGGTGGGGTGCGGGGGTCGGTCGGTCGGTCTGCTTGGGTTGTCGTCTCCTCTGTGCCGGGTCCGACGCGACGGTTGTCGCCCCGCTACCTGGCCTGGTTCGACCGCGTCGGACGACGCACATGGGCTCATGTGCAGGCTGCAGCTGACATTTATTCCTTCGCTACACCTATGGACAGCTAGCAAACCCGGGAAAAAAAAGCGAGCAAACCGGCAAGCATGCAGTGCTACGCAGCCGGCGGATCTTTTAAAAGATCAGTCGTCCCACGAGCCGTCGGATCTGACGGATCGATCAGCCAGACGTTAGTTATATGAAATTTCTATAACACGGGTCTTGTTGCAGAAAAATTTACAACAAAATTTGGTCTTTTATAAAACCATGCCTCTTTCAAAAAAGAAAAAAACGTGCTTCCAGTTCGGTGTTTTCATCCAGGTTTTTTCGTGAAAAAAAAGTTCGTCAAAACCTATCAACATGTAATCTAGTTTTGGCGATCTCGACGTGGTGGAATCTAACAGTGAAAACGGTCTGAGATTTAGACGCACGGTTTTAAGAGATGAAACGTTTTGAATAAATGGATCTACGAAAAAAAAAGAAAACTCCCATGTTGCAACAAATGACACTTGCAACCTGGGGAGGTGGAAGTGGCATTTGCAAAGAGTGCTCCTTAATTAGTGATTTCATGCCATTGTTGTTTTTTGAGGTGCTAACGAAGACCTTTTGATGAAAGAAACTATAGAAAAAATGCAAAAATCGATGGAATGCTTCTACGTATTTTAATGATTTTGAAGAATAGGAACTTTAAATTTATAAGAATCCATGCATGAGATTTTAAGGCCACGAAAAATATTCTTTTGATAGCTCTGATACATTTGTTGTATATTTCTCTTTATTCTCTAACAAATGAATACGACCAGTCATCCGTTTTCGTCTCTGTCGGGTCAATGCGGCCTCCCAAGCTGGTATTGGGCATGTGAG
Organism: Triticum dicoccoides; assembly: GCF_002162155.2. Taxonomy (NCBI): domain Eukaryota; kingdom Viridiplantae; phylum Streptophyta; class Magnoliopsida; order Poales; family Poaceae; genus Triticum; species Triticum dicoccoides. The sequence continues at coordinate 125,215,322 of NC_041383.1, read as the reverse complement.
AAGAAGTTTGGCGCTTTCATTTGCGACTCTTCTAGCGAGCACGGTTTCTTCTTGACAGCACTGGTCTAACTGAATGAATACGACCAGTCATCCATTTTCGTCTCTGTCACGTCGATGCGGCCTCCCAAGCTGGTATTGGGCCTGTGCGAAGAAAATCGAAACGAAACCGGAAAAGGATCGGGAGAGCAGACCAAAGGACGGCCTTCCATACGGGCGCTCGCGCTCATATGTGTTAGATTTGTGTCAAATATTATTGTACAAGGTAGGTTACAGTTGGACTTGGTTTTGAACTGTGTGTAGACAGGGTAGGAGTTGTGTCCTAATAGGACACTTGTATCCTAGGCTTCGGATATTCTCCCTCCATTCCTAAATATTTGTCTTTTTAGAGATTTCAAATGGAATACCACATACGGATGTATATAGATATATTTTAGAGTGTAGATTCACTCATTGTGCTCTGTGTGTAGTTAGTTGTTGAAATTTAGAAAGACAAATATTTAGGAACGGAGGGAGTATATCGAAGGTAGACACACGATGTAATCTATGCCAATATGATAGCACAAACACGCGAGGGAATCGGCGGCGTGTGCCGGCGCCCGGGCAGCCAGGGTGCGGTATTGTAGCGGTTTCACAGGGAGGAGCGCCCGTAGTCAGGCCCCAGGGATGTATCCATATCAGTGAACCTCGTTAACAATTCTCGGTGTCGTGCTTGTGTGATTGCTTGGTCCTCGGTAGATCGGCGAACGCCTCGGATTTATTCTAACAAGTGGTATCATGAGCAAGGTTACGAGGAGGCTGCGGATTGTTGATCTAGAGGATGTCGCGGTGTTCATCGACATGGTCGCCCCGTGGCTGTACCGAAAGCTGATTACGGTTGAGCGGTCTGATTGAAGCAACAGGAAAAGGCGTCGATCGAACAGCGGCAGAGCAAGGCAATCGGGAGGCGAGAGCAGCACCAGGAGGCGTCTCGGCAAGATCGGATACATGCAGCAAAACAGGCGGCGGCGACTCAGATTGATTTCATGTGGAGCGCTCGGCATACGGTGGCCAAGGACCTGGCGGTAGCGCATGGTCCAGTAGGGCACTAAAGCCCGAGGTGGCAGCAATCAGCGGAATTGTCGTGACGTGCGGCGATCGATCACATGGATCGGTCGAACGAGTGTCAAGCTGCGCGTGTACGTGTTGGATGGGCGCCTGATGGTCCATGGCGTGGAGGCCCACTCGATTGCAGCAGCAGCGCTGGCCCAAGGGCCCATCTATGGTCTGGGCTGTGAGCCAGGAGACTGGGATTGATCCAGGTGGGCTAGCAGGTGTGTCCCAATTAATCAAAACTAGCAAGATGTCCATGTATTGCACGGAACATCAAGATGCATTTGTATGAGTATTTTATCTTGTTGGAGAAAAGGATGAACGAGGGGAGGCCTTATTTGCAAATGTGGAGAGGGGTGTGGGTATCTTTTTGCAAAATTGCTATAGTTTCCTTTCTATCCGTCGGATATAAATCGGACGACCTTTATTCACTACAAGAAATATGTCAACTTATGACCACCACTATTGGTCACTGAAAGGTCACAAATTCCATTTATGACCTTTTTGTGACCAAAAACAGAAGGTCAAAAGCTGGGCATCGTAAACTGACTATAGCGACCTTTCTTCTGGATTGGTCAAAGACGTTTACGACCAAAATATTCCTACTGTGGCGTTTTGGTCACTAGCAACCTCCCCCAGGCCACGTAGGCATCCAGTGTGGCAAGCTGATGTGGCACAAGATTCAGCCTGGTCCAATTCGATTTTCTACATGGGCGGAGCCCAACAATTCAGCTTATTTGTGTTTTTTTCATCAATTTTTGGTCAGGATCATGGGCCAAGCCCAATATGGCAGCCTTTTTTATTGTTGGGCCGCGACCATTTTGGCTAAACAATTTCATTTCTTTTTTATTAAATGGGTCCACTAGTCAGATGGGTCCCAGTTGTCAGGTTCTGGTAACAGGTTTCAATTTGTCAGGTAAGTGGGTCCCATCTATCAGACTCATATTCTTCATATTTCAAGCAGTATTCAGATTCGCGGAGACAAAAAACACACATAATACTTAAACAAGAGCAACCAGATCACATAATACAATACTTTACAAGCTCTATCCGTGCCAGTACAAAGGGCCATGTATAATACAATACTTTACAAGCTCTACAAGTGTAATATAGTACTACTTCACAAGCTCCTGGACTCGCTGGACTCTCTCATATTTCTATGCAACTTCAACAGGACAAAAACTTCGGTAGTCAGGGCTGGAACCATAGTTAGATGAACAACACGCCGGACTCGCTCGACGGCGATAGTCAGGGCTGAGACCAAACAAAACAACAACATGGCTTCCTCTGTCATCCTGTTACATGAATCAGAAAAGAATGAGAAAAACTGGGGCAAATATATTATGAACAGACCATTCAAGAACAGACCATTCAACATTCAGCTAGTACCATGCTTTTTGTTGTCGAGCTAGTTAAAATGAGATAGTAGTTCATATAAGAAACAGAGAAACAATATGAATATGCATGGCACATATGCAGGTTGTGCAAAAAAACTGCACTACAACACATTGCGCCTAAAACAAAATACCATTCTACTATCACGACCATACATTCAACTGGTAAGATCTAACAATACTCGTCAGCACACGCATACTAAACTTCACAAAGGCAGGAGAGAATAAAGGGAGCCAAGGAAGATACCTGTGGATGATAGTGTCGACGATGATCTGGATTGAGTTAGCATTTATGAGGAAGTGGATGGTGTCCATGGTGTGCTTTAGATGCACACAGCCATGAGCTTCTTGCCGCTGTTGCATCCGTTCGCTCGATGATGGGTACCAATGCATCCAAGTAGAACAAAACCACCAACATTAACCCACAGCTTCAAGTACAAGCAAGTATATATCAAGTGACAGTGAAAACAAGTTGAGAAAAACACTTTAAATATCTATTTCATGTCATGCAGAATTAAAACTGAATAAACCTATGCATACGAAGGTGAAATATTACAAAGAAAGCACTCATCAGGTAGCATGCATACAAAGTCTCTGTGTTAGCAGTAGTAAATACTCTCTGTGTTAGCAGTAGTAAAACTCATGCAGTACCAAGTTAACAACTTTGAGTCAGAAAAGCTAGAAATGTCTCTTAAGAGAGACCAGAACTTAGAATTAAGGCACATATCATATTCTGAACAGCATCAACACCATGGTAGTAACAATTAACATTAGTAGGACATCAATGGGGCACAACTTAGTTAACTGCAGAGGGATGGACACACAATTACCTTCTCGAGGCAGGGGCGAGCGTCCTTGAAGTCGAGGAAGATGAGCGTGAGGGCGGCGCTAATGGCACTCCAGGACATGTTGAGGCCGAGCAGCAGCGGCACAAGCATGCCCAAGGTGATGGTGTACATGCCGAAGGTGATTTTCTCCCCAGATTCAATGCATGGAACATCTCCCTTCCGTTCCCAACAGCAGCAAGGTACTGGTGCTACTGCCGTGCAAAGAAAAATCTTGTAAGCATGATAGAAGGTTGGGATGGCAGGAAGTGAAAATCCTGTCTAACAACATGAGCAGAGCACTAGTTATAAGCATGATAGAAGGCTGGGTGAAGAATATACGAAACTGAACCAATCAATTCAATTCAAAGGGTGTATCTTGTGTAAATGATGCTAGCAATCTCAGTTTCATGCATATATATTATATATAGTAGAAATTTTATTAGATGATCCTAACTCCATATTTAACATATATTCATTCCTCAAAATACTCAACAGAGAGTATTCCCTGCCACAAGCAGCAAGATGAGCGGGGTTTGGGCGAGATCCAGCGAGGTGCAGGGCTGCTCGTTGGGTAACTAGTACCTGGATGTATGGAGTGAGGAGGGAGAGCTGCAGCATACTAATCTTGGGCGTGAAGAGTGGAAACTACCATATATTGCCCAAGAATTGAACCCAGCTTTGACATGCATGCTGCAATTCTACTCCATTGGTTGTCACAGAGATAAGATGAAAATCAACATTTTTTTGTTTGCCACTTATGGATGAAGCTACTAATCAGGATTAAATGCAGACAGTAGTAGTAGTTGTGGCATAGCAGTATATATATTAATTTGACTAAATTGAACCAACACCACAAGTCTGCATACAATGAAGTTACTAGGTAGGGATCATATAACATGAGGCAGATGGATGATTAGCAAACATGCTGGGCGGCCAAGAAATGAACAACATATAAAATACTCCTACTACTGTAGTAGTTAAGATGATGAGACAAAGGACAACAGAAGTTAAGATGATGAGACAAAGGACAGCAGCATGCAGAGTTCCTGATGCACCGGAGTGGCCCAACTCGGCTGCACCACACTGAGGCACTGTTGTTCCATCGAGCTCGACCATGTGCAGGCTTCATCATCGCCATGGAGGTCTTGGTGGTCGTCCTGGTCCATGGAGTGTGAATCTTATTATTTCATTTCAGAGAACGTTAAACACAAATGGCATGTATATGGATCACTGTGGACAAGCAAACTTCGCTAATAAATATGAACAAGGCCTACTATAGCATAGTAGGTAAGGAGTTAGATTAACTCAAGTATTGGTGACTAATAGGCCTATTATTTCATTTTAGAGAAAGCCTGAAACACAAATGGCATGCATATAGATACCAAGGACAAGCAAACTTAGCTAATAAATATGAACAAGGTCTACTATAGCATAGCAGGCAAGTATTGGTGACAAATAGACCTATATTAAGAGTAAACAGAACTAGCTCGGAAAACAACTCTATATTAAGAGTATCATGTGTGAATGTGATACAGTAAAAAATTGCATGCTATGTACATCAAGTTAAAAGGCACAAGTTATACAGTAGCCTAAAGCAGAGCAAATGTACAGCAAGTTGATAAAAGAATGCCAAGTCATGGCATTTGATTTCACAAGAGAAGAATGTGTAAGGTGCAATGTTGTGTACACTTTTTAATTCTATAATAATTTGTAGTGCACTGTGGCTAGAAGCCAGAGTACACTTGAAGCTACGAATTATGCAACAAGCCTGAAACTCCAACAACAAGAAGCAGAGTTGAGTTCCTAGCCAGCATTTGCCTCTCAAAATTTTATATAAAGTGAAAATTCCCAGCAGGGTAGATAGTGATCAACTTGCTGTACAACAAGTGCAGAGCAGCTACACAAGAAAAATACAAGCCCACTGATACTAGTTGTGCACTTGTTTCTTTCGTTCACCACTGATCTGGTCTGTAGTGAAAGCGAAAGAACGACCAAAAGAAGTTTAAAAATGTTATTAGTTGTAAGAGAATAGAGTATACATATTATATCTGTCAAAAGAAGGACCAATATCAATCAGACCCTTTAATTTTAAAAAACATGGTTTCATTTGATGGTTGTTGGAGTAGCTGCTTTGGTTTGCACTATAAGGAACCTGTAATATCAATTTCTAACTTTCTAACAGTGAATTTGATCCTCAGGTGGTGTTGGGTGTACTAGACAAAAGGGCATATTCAGTCCTTCTGTAAATGTAACATCCAACCAAAACACTTATTTGCATCTATGAGCACAAAATAAAATGAAGGTATGTATAAAACTAAGACTGCACTTGGCAGGCAAGATCAACACTGTCCAAAATACAGTACCCAACTAGCCTAGCTAATGCAGTGTTAAGTTGCTGCCAATGTTCCAAAATCTCACTGGCATCCATGCGTGATTTGGTCAGTATGAAGAAGAAGTGGGCTAATGAATAGAGAGAGAAGCAGAGTTAGTTACCTTCATGTCATCCTCGATCTTGGCGACCTGGGACTGGATGCTGGCGACGGTCTCCTTGAGCGGGGCGTTGACGGGGTACTTTCCCTCATCCCACACGAACCTGCATCCATCCATCCATCCATCCTCAGCAGATAAGCGAAAGGGATCGCGCCTGATGGTAGCGGTGGTGGTCGGTCGTGTTACCTGCGCCTGCTTCGCCCTCACGTACGGGGAATCCGCCGCTGCTCACCCGCGCGGTGACGCGATAGGAGCAGCAGCTGGCGCTCAGGCGCGGGGTGAAGTGGCTCCTGGGGACGGTGAACCCGTCGGGGGTGCCGGGGCTCCACCTCTCCGCTGCGGCTGATGGCAGCGCCCTCCCCCTCCCGCTGGTGGCGGCGCCCTCCCCCTCCCGCTGGTGGCGGCGACACCCTCGAGGTGGCTGCTCAAAAGGATCTATGGAGAGGGAGGGGAAAGGATGCCGATGGTGGAGTGGAGGCCGGGGTGGTCGCTCGTGGCTGCAGGAAGATGTGCCCGTCGGATCTGACCAGAAGAGAAGGAGGAGGCCGGTGAGATTGGGCGGCTCGCTTGATCTGCTGAGGGGGCGACTAGGTGGTGGAAGGGAGGGGCGGCGGAGGAGGAATCTAGATCGGGAAGGGGGCGGCGGCGAGGAGATGGGGACGAGGGAGGAAGGGGGCGATGGGGGGAGGGGTCGATCTGAGCTAGGGTTTGGGCTGCGGGTGGTGGGTATCTCTTTTTCTTTTCTTTTTTTTCTTTTCTGTAGATAGATGGATGGATGGATGTGGGATGGAGAGATGGATGGATGGATGGATGGACGCCATGTCATCGATCCGTGGACAGAGTTATGATTGGTTCAGAAAATCAGTGATGTAGAATAGTTTTTAAGTACTAAAAATAGAGAGATTTTATGAAGTAGCTATCAAAAATATTTTGCAAAAGGACACCCCACAAATTTTCATTAGAGTTAGACCACATTTTATGGATTAGGACCAATTTGTATGCATTTTTCATATTTCTAGCTATTTTTAATCATTTTTTGAGTGCTCAAAATGGGTTTTTTTGTGAAGGAACTACCAAATAATTGTTGCAAAATTGGACCAAATCATTTTTCTAAAATATTAGGCCATATTTAATGCACAATTGACCAAATGGTTGGGTGTCAAAAGCTTTTATCCACCTCTCGTGAAAAAGACAAATTTCGTCGATTCAGTAGGAAGCGGGTCAAATTTGAACTGCAACTACCTCGTAGTTTCCTCTTTATTTTAAAAAAAAATCATTTCTAGGTACATAAGTATCTATTTAATCATAGAAACACCAAAAAAATCCAAGATTCAACCACTAGCTAGGAACGGTCATTCCCGCCGTTTTGACCGCGTTTTGAAACGGGCATAAAAAATTCAAACAAAATTCAAAAAATTAGGAAACCTTCGCATTGTGTCATTATATGCGGCCAAGTTCCCAGGAAAAATAACAAACTTGTAACACGACAATTATTTTAAAAAAGTGTTCTCAGAAACGAGCTATCACGTGTGGAGATCAATGGCTTTCAAGCCAAATGATCAATCTTATGGCCACATCCATGGCATAGTTTGTTCAAATGATCTCATATTGTGCACAAGGGTGCATATTGGAATGGCAAACAATGTTGCCTAAGGGAGTTTTCATTTTCTTTGGACGAAAAAACCATTTTCCATTTTTCGAGTGCCCAACAGGAGGTTTTTTTGTGAAGGACCTCCCAAATATGTGTTGCCAAATTGGACCAAAACATTTTTCTAAAATATTAGGCCATATTTAATGCATAATTGACAAAATGGTTGGGTGAAAAAAATTTTGATCCACCTCTGATGAAAAAGACAAATTGTCGTCGATTCAGGTGGAAACGGGTCAAATTTGAACTGCAGCTGCCTCATAGTTTGCTCTTTATTTTTTCCAAAAATCATTTCTAGGTACATAAGTATCTATTTAATCATAGAAACACCAAAAAAATTCCAAGATTCAATCACTAGCTAGGAACGGTCAAGCCCGCCGTTTTGACCGCATTTTCAAATGAGCATAAAAAATTAAAAAAATTAAAAAATTGGAAAACCTTCGCATTGTGTCATTATATGTGACCAAGTTTCCAGGAAAAATAATAAACTTGTAATACGGTAATTATTTTAAAAAAGTGTTCTCAGAAATGAGCTATCAAGTGTGAAGATTCATGGCTTTCAAGCCAAATGATCAATCTTATGGCCACATTCATGGCATAGTTTATTCAAATGATCTCATATTGTGCACAAGGGTGCATATTGGAATAGCAAACAATGTTTCCTAAGGAAGTTTTCATTTTCGTTGGACGAAAAAACCATTTTCCATTTTTCGAGTGCCCGAAAGGAGGTTTTTTTGTGAAGGAACTACCAAATAATTGTTGCAAAATTGGACCAAATCATTTTTATAAAATACTAGGTCATATTTAATGCACAATTGACAAAATGGTCTAGTGTAAAGTTTTTTGATCCACCTCTCGTGAAAAAGACAAATTTCTGCTGATTCAGTTGGAAGCGGGTCAAATTTGAACTGCAGCTGCATCATAGTTTGCTATTTATTTTTTCCAAAAATCATTTCTAGTTATATAAGGACCTATTTAATCATAAATACATGGTTTGGTGGCGATACGTCGAGGTTTGGGCGGTGGCCGAGGGCCCCAACTCTAGAGCGCGTAAACTCGCATGCCCGCCGCGTGGTCACCACGTGACCGTGGCGTTGCCATGTGTTCTGGGCGGCCTAGGCATGTCTAGTGGGTTGGGCACTCCCCAGGTTGGTGCTAGGAAGAAAATTACAACATAAGATTCTCACGAGGAGACCAATCGATGCTCAAACATGAATTAGCAGCCAAGTGTTTGATTAGCGGTACGGGAAATGTACATGGCTAATGGGCGTGAGTTTTGGCTGAGGATGATCAGTTACTAAGAAGACCGTTTTCACAAATTTTCAGCTCAAAAGGAGGAGCCTAGGTGGTACTTGCTTTGCAAACCACCACACTGGACATAAATACGAATGTTGAAGCTCGGCTCAAAATAATGAATGGATTGAACTGGCATTTGGTGGAGGATGGTTATTTGGGCATAGGAAAGCATTGTAGAAAATGGATACTATTTGGACATGCCAAAGTGGTACTTCCTTCACAAACTATTACTCTAAACAGAATAGGAAAATGAATATTTTTGAATTATTTTTGAACTAGGCAAGGAAGGTTTTTACATATTTGACGAAGATATGACCCAAATAATTTATGAGATTTTTTTGGGAATTTTGGGAATGACAGAAATATAGGTTGCTTCACAACCTAGGGCAAAAACTGCCACATGGACATGACACATAGGCAAAACTGATGAGGTGGCGCCTAGTCATAGCAACCCACCACAATTTACAAGGCTATGACCATCTATATTGGTCGTTAACAACTAGAAATAAGGCAGCGGACTAGCATTGTTAGCTTGATGACCATTTCATGTAAGGAAATTATGACCTTTCTGACCAAAATGGTCGCAATGGTTTAGGGTTTGGAGCCCCTCGAACAGCTTTTGACCAATTGGTCTCAAATGGTCATAAATCTATGACCAATTCTTCCAGGGTCACTGACAGAAGGTCATAAGTTAACATATTTCTTGTAGTGATTGCAGGATGGCAGACACACCATCATCACCAACTCTGTTTTTTATAAGAGTAGAGAAAGTGTCCTTCGCCCCTAAAAAAAGTGGGCTAACTGTTGGAAATATGCCCTAGAGGCAATAATAAAATGGTCATTATTGTATTTCCTTGTTCATGATAATTGTCTATTATTCAAGCTATAATTGTATTGACCGGAAACCGCAATACATGTGTGAATACATAGACCACAACATGTCCCTAGTGAGCCTCTATTTGACTAGCTCGTTGATCAACAGATGGTCATGGTTTCCTGACCATGGACATTGGATGTCATTGATAACGGGGTCACATCATTAGGAGAATGATGTAATGGACAAGACCCAATCCTAAGCATAGCACAAAATCGTGTAGTTCGTTTGCTAAAGCTTTTCTAATGTCAAGTATCATTTCCTTAGACCATGAGATTGTGCAACTCCCTGATACCGTAGGAGTACTTTGGGTGTACCAAACGTCACAACGTAACTGGGTGGCTATAAAAGTGCACTACAGGTATCTCCGAAAGTGTTTGTTGGGTTGGCACGAATCGAGACTGGGATTTGTCACTCCGTATGACGGAGAGGTATCTCTGGACCCACTCGGTAATGCATCATCATAATGAGCTCAATGTGACTAAGTAGTTAGTCACGGGATCATGCATTACGGAACGAGTAAAGTGACTTGCCGGTAACGAGATTGAACGAGGTATTGCGATACCGACGATTGAATCTTGGGCAAGTAACATACCGATTGACAAAGGGGATTGCATACGGGATTGCTTGAATCCTTGACATCGTGGTTCATCCGATGAGATCATCGTGGAACATGTGGAAGGCAACATGGGTATCCAGATCCCGCTGTTGGTTATTGACCGGAGAACGTCTCGGTCATGTCTGCATGGTTCCTGAACCCGTAGGGTCTACACACTTAAGGTTCGGTGACGCTAGAGTTGTTATGGGAAATAGTATGTGGTTAGCTAAAGTTGTTCGGAGTCCCGAATGAGATCCCGGACATGACAAGGAGCTCCGGAATGGTCCGGAGGTGAAGATCGGTATATTGGACAAAGGGTATTGGAGTCCGGAATTGTTTCGGGGGTACCAGGTGATGACCAGCGTGTCTGAAAGGGGTTTCGGAGGCCCCGACAAGTGTTGGGGGCCTTATGGGCCAAGGGGAGAGGGCACATCAGCCCACTAAGGGGTTGAGCGCCCCTCCCACCCCATCTTAGGTAACCAGGAGAGGTGGGGGCGCCACCCCTAGGGCAGCCGCCCCTCCCAGCTTGGGGGGCAAGTTTCCTAGGGGTGGGGGCGCCCAAACCCATCTAGGGTTTCCCCTGTGGCCGCCGCCCCTCCCCTAGGAAACCCTAGGGTGCCTCCCCCTCCTCCCTTCCCCCTATATATAGTGAGGGAGACAGAAGGCAGCCGCACCCTTCCCCTGGCGCAGCCCTCTCCCTCCTCCAACACCTCCTCCTCCTCCGTAGTGCCTGGCGAAGCCCTGCCGGAGAACCACGAGCTCCATCACCACCATGCCGTCATGCTGTCGGAGTTCTCCCTCAACTTCTCCTCTCCCCTTGCTGGATCAAGAAGGAGGAGACGTCCCCGGGCTGTACGTGTGTTGAACACGGAGGCACCGTTGTTTGGTGCTTAGATCGGATTCGGCCGCGATCTGAATCGCTTCGTGAACGACTCCACCGACCGCGTTCTTGTAACGCTTCCGCTTAGCGATCTTCAAGGGTATGAAGATGCACTCCCTCTCTCTCTCTCTCTCGTTGCTAGTCTCTTCATAGATTGATCTTGGTGATGCGTAGAAAATTTTGAATTTCTGCTACGTTCCCCAACACTAACAGGTGGCTGCTGGTACGCAGGAGCTCTAAAGGGATGCAACGGAACATGATTTGTTCGTCAATAAAAAGGAAAAAGTCCAAAATAAACCTTGAAGTTGTAATCGAAAGCTAAATCAAACCCTGAACTTTGAATCCAAAAAATTGGCACTCTAAACTTGTAATCCCGGTCTATTTTGGACCCTAGACATGTTTGGCACACTGAAAAGACTACAATCTCGGCCGGGATTCCAGCTACTCTCACGGACTAGAATTTGGGCCCGCCCACTGTAACACAACACGAATTTGTGAGGTTTAAAAAATGTTCGCACATTTCTAAAATTGTTCAAAAGTTAAAAATGTTTCTGTTTTCTATTTTTTGCACACATTGAATTTGTTTTTTGTTTTTAAAAACTGTTTGGAATTTCGTGTTTCGCACAAAATCAACTCTATTAGCATTTTAAAAAACTGTTCATGATTTGAAAAAGAAACACATTTATCAAAAAATGTTCAGAATTCCAACAGTTTTTCACATGCTATGAAAAATGTTTCAGACTTTCAAAATTGTGTCAAATTTTCTAAATACTATTTTTGGAATTTCATAAATTATTTCATAAATAATTTATTTAAAAAATGTTTCGGATTGTTGGTAGTGGATTCGATTGGGCCAGCTCACCAGAGATGAAGCGAGTGTTTTTCCTTAACACGCGACGTAAAAATTCTATCTTTCTTTTTCTTAACGGGCAAGTAATAATTCCAAGACAAAAAAACATGTTGTGGAGTCAAACTTGGGACCTGGTAACCACTACACCAGATGACTATGACTGACCTAGTCAGAGGCCCGAAATATTTAATTAGAAACCAAAGCGTCGAACTTTGAAAACATTTTTTAGGGGCAAACAATTATTGGAAATGTATTTATTTATGAAATCTTTGAACATTTTATAAAGTGCGAGAACTTTTTGAAAATTTCAAGTACTTTTAAAAAACCAACAACTTTGAAAAAGCGAACACCTTTATAAACATTTTTTGAAACCTGAACAAAATTTTAAAGTGCAAACACTTTTTGAAACATAAATTTTTTCTGCAACCTGAACAAAATTTTAAAGTGCGGACACGTTTTGATACATAAACATTTTCTGAAACCTGAAAATATTTTGTGACATCTAAAAAATATCACAAATTTTAAAAAATGTACTGGCCAATCCAAATGTTTATACAATGTATAATACTATTTGTGTGATTCAAAAAAATGTTTTATACATTCAAAAAGATGTAACACTTCAAGAATGATCGCGAGTTTCAAAAATTGTGTTTGTGACATTTTTAAAAGAATGTGTTTACAATGCAAAAAAATGTTTGTGTGATGTAAAAAAATGTGTCATAACCTTAACAGAATATATGTGGAATGTCCTTGAAAAAAGTGTTTGCAAATTTAAGAATGTCGAACCATGTAAAAGAGTGTTGTGTAATTTTATAAAAAAATTATTGTCATTAAGAAAATGTAAAACATGTAGTTGAAAAAATATTACCATGTCTTCAAAAAGTTTTGAAAACATGTAATTTATAAATGTACATAATGTATTTGAAAATATCAAAAGTTTATCCAAAAATATTTAATGTCTGCGTTAAAAATGTACATTGGGTATTGAGAAAAATTAGACATGTGTAAGAATGAAAAAAGAAAAGAAAACGAAAAAGGAAGAAACTAAGAAAAACCAGATTAATGCGCGCGCCCGAGCAACTGCGCTACTGGGCCGGCCGACCCAATTCAGCAAATCCCGACTATGTTCTGTCAAGGTTTAAAATAGACCGGGATTAGAGAATTTGGTGTGCTGATTTCTGGGATTAAAAGTTCAGGGTTTGATTTAGCATTCGCCTACAAATTGAAGTTTTGTTTTGGACTTTTTCCTCAAAAAAAAGGTCGGTTTCTAGGCATAGCAGTGTGGTTGGACATGGAAGTCGCTAACTATTATCAGATTAATTTGAAGTGTGATTAAGAAAAGAAATAAGAAACTAGCCATAAGGGTCACGTGGTGTAGGTTGTGGTTGTGGAGGTGAGATTTGCTGGTTGCTACACGTACACGGGAAGACTACCAGGAAGACTATGTTTGGGTTCTTTGCTTGGTAGACTGGTCAAGGATGACATTATGGTGGCAATGTTGTTGTTCAGCAGAGACAGTCATACCGGAACTGAGATCAACAACGTGAGTATAAGGCTTGAAGAAGTCTGGAGCATGTCGTGACAGGGATCGTGCATACACATGGCGTCAAAGCAGTGCACGGAGATGTGTGAGGCGAACACGACGCATGGTGGAGCATGGTTACAGCCGGATAATTTAGGTTGGGTCGGACTGGGCTGTCTGACGGATCGACGAGGATGTCGCTCAAAGAAGAGGACGACAGTGATTTCAGCGATGATGACATAAAAGCGTGATGCTGATGGTGACCGACTTTTGGGGCGTGGAAAGACATGGTGCAGGCCTAAGGGCTTGTGCAGCTTCGACAAGACTATGACGCGGGCTTGATTCAAGGCAATGTACACATGAGAGCTTGAAATCGACATGGCGCGGAGTAGCACGACCAGCTATATGGAGTCATGTTGAAGGTGGAGCTGGAGTCTAGCAAAAGACTTCACTCTGAGCTGATGGAGGGGCTACGGCGTAAGTTAACGGAGAGTCGAAGCCTATTTCCACGGGAAAGCGGGAGACATGTTGTTCAGACTGGGTACCAGTGGTTTGAAGGCGACGTGATACTCGGCATCGATCGGTGATGATCAGTGATTCTCTGCAGTAGGGGTTTGAGTGGTGTGGGTTCGCGACCTTGGGAAACTCGATCAAGACAGTAGAGGCTCGACGCGATGATGGCGGCGAGGCGTGTGGTAAGCACGGGACACAGCGACAGGCCAAGGCATTGGTGGTCAGACATGTGGTTAGACAAATTGTGCAAAGGGCGCTGAAGTAGTGTTGACGAGTATCAGATTCAAGTTGGTGACTAGGTCTATCGGTGCCGGAAGTTGGACAGGAGTTAACCATGGAGAATCTAAGAAAGTGGTGGAGAGTTTGAAGTTGTCAAAAGCTGAGAGAGTACATGGCTACATATTCTGTGGTGTTCAGTGCACATGGCGACGTGCGGATGACAAATACAGAAGGAGGCGGAGTGCTATAGCTATGGGACATGTCAGAGACTATCCGAAAAAGGTGAGACAACTGTTATTTGACCCAGGGTGACACAGGTCAATGGTGAAATTCCTTCAAGTTTCAGATAGATGGTCAAGAAAGAGCGGTGACCTTGAGTTCAGGTAACTCTTATATGTGGCGTCCAATATGTGAGTTGTTCATTTTCACGCAGGCAGTGGTCGGTGTGTGATGTTGTTGAACGGATTCTCCGGAAGTTGGGAGCACAATGCATAATAATGAGGAACTTAATTTTGCTCGAGTGTTGACTGTGAAGAAGACGAGAAGGGACTACGATTGCAGATATGGAGTCTGGGAGTAGCAGTGGTGCTCATGGCATATCTCAAGTCCAATGTACATGGAGGTTCGGCGCATGGATGAATCCAAGGTGGTGGAGAATATTCGTCAAGGTGGAGTTTGTTAGAGTTGTGTCTGAATATTATTGTACAAGGAAGGTTACAGTTGGGACTTGATTTTGGACTGTGTGTAGACATGGTAGGAGTTGTGTCCTAATAGGACACTTGTATCCTAGGCCTCTCATATATATCGGGGGTAGACACACGATGTAACCCATGCCAACATAATAGCATCAGAATGCAGGGGAGTCGGCGTCGTGTGACGGCGCCCGGGCGACCAGGGTGCGGTATTGTAGCGGTGTCACGGGAAGGAGCGCCCGTAGTCAGGCCCCGGGGATGTAGCCATATCGATGAACCTCGTTAACAAATCTCGGTGTCATGCTTGTGTGATTGCTTGGTCCTCAGTAGATCGACGAACGCCTCGAATTTATTTTAACAATATGGTCGGTCGTTTGGTCTGCAACCGAGATCTTTTCTCTCTTTGTTTTCTTATTTGTTGCGGCGACAAAATCATCATGTGAGCCCTTATACGGGTTCTCACGGTCATTTGAAACATCGTCGTTTGTTCTGTGGTTGCCCTCTTTTGTGGTTCCATCACCGCCTTGTCGCCTGCCAGACTTGGTCGTGATGAGTTGTTGTCTCTCCTCCATTGGCTCCTCCCCGAAGTCCTTCGTCCAGAAGCCCCCGGCGGTGTCAGTCCAGCTTGGTAGGTGATGGTAGTCGCTGTCAAATATTATGGGAAGTGTAGAACCCTTTGCTCGGGCCGCATTGCATTATATAGGACATATGCCGTGGCTTACAAGATTGGATCGATACTAGATCGATTGGTTACAGAAGAAGATTCGGGAGAGGTTGAAACAGAAGAAGAGATAGAATAGGTTTACAATTCAAAGAGAATTCTATCCCTATACAACAACTAATTCTAACACTCCCCCTCAATCTAAACCTCATGAAGCTTTGCCAAGGTTGAGATTGTACTTGAACTCATCTAACCTTCTCATGGTGAGTGGTTTTGTGAAGCCATCAGCAAGTTGATCTCCTATAGGTATGAACCGAATATCAAGTAGCTTTCGAGCTACTCTTTCTCTAACAAAGTGAAAATCAACTTCAATGTGTTTAGTATGTGCATGGAAAACATGATTAGCTGAAAGATAAGTAGCACCAATGTTATCACACCATAACCTAGCAGCTTGTGGAGCTTTAATCCCAAGCTCATAAAGTAAAGTCTGTATCCACATTACTTCAGCTGTTGCGTTTGCCAAAGCTTTATACTTAGCCTCAGTGCTTGACCTTGAAACTATAGCCTGTTTTCTTGCACTCCATGATACAAGGTTTGTTCCCAGAAACACAGCAAAACCACCTGTGGACCTTCTGTCATTAGCACAACCTGCCCAGTCTGCATCAGAATATGCAATAACAAGCATGAATGAAGACCTGGTAATATGAAGCCCAAGTCCCTCTGAAAATTTAAGATACCTCAAAATTCTCTTGACTGCAGTCCAATGAGTAGTTCTAGGTGCATGTAAATATTGACATACTTTGTTCACATAATAAGAAATATCAGGACGTGTAAGATTCAAATATGTAAAGCACCTACAACACTCCTCTAATTTGTTGCATCCTCTGGTCCAAGTACTTCTCCACTTTCAACTGTAAGTTTTTCTGAGGTTGAGATTGGTGTACTCATAGGTTTACAATGTTCCAATCCCACTCTCCTGAGAATATCAGTAGTATATTTGTCCTGTGTGAGGAGGATGCCATCCTTTACCTATTTAACCTCTATACCAAGAAAATAGTGAAGATCACCTAGACCCTTAAGAGCAAACTCCAGTTTCAGATCCTTAAGAAAACAGGTGGTGGCATCTGAGCTTGAACTAGTAACAATTATATCATCAACATAAACAAGCACAAATATGGTGATATTGCCTTTATTGTAAAAGAACAAAGATGTATCTGCTTTTGATGGTGTAAACCCAACTTGTTGTAACTGCATGCTCAATCTTGAGTACCAAGCTCTAGGGGCCCGTTTCAAACCATATAAGGCTTTATCCAACTTACAGACATAATGTGATGTGCTTTTATTCTCATATCCCAGTGGTTGCCGCATTAACACTTGTTCCTCAAGAACACCATGAAGAAATGCATTCTGAACATCTAGCTATCATAGACTCCAACCTCTGGAAATGGCAATAGACAACACAAGCCGAATAGTAGCTGCCTTAACAACAGGACTAGAGGTATCTTCATAATCAATACCAAATCTTTGTTTAAATCCTTTAGCAACTAATCTAGCCTTGTACCTGTCTATACTTCCATCATATTTTCTCTTGACCTTATACACCCATTTACAATCTATAACATTATTTCCCTTCCTTGGTGGTACTAAGTGCCAAGTTTTCTTTTTCATGAGTGCATTGTATTCACTATCCATAGCCTCCTTCCATTCTTTATGATTAAGTGCATCATGCAAGTGAGTTGGTTCACCAAAACTACTAAGAAAAGCTCTTTTGACCCTGTCATACCTTACGGTGCCATCAATATATTCTTTTGCCTTGATAATACCTGACTGAGATCGAGTATCACTACTAGGGAAAACCCTAGTAGTAGCACGGGTTTTGAGGCTAGCAGCAGCGCGGGTAGCCGCGCTACTAATAAGGCGCTACAACTAACTTATAATAGTAGCATGGTCCATACCCGCGCTACTACTGTTGACGATATCAGCAGCGCTTTTGCCGAACGCGCTACTATTAGTTAGCTGCAGCGATTTCGCAGTCCCTCGCTACTGCTATATCTTTCATCATTTTCCCCCCTGTACCCCTTTCGCTTTCAGATACTAGATACTAGGTACTATTGCTACTAGATATCAAATTCATAAACCATTATAAGTACTAGGCAGTACTCCCTTCATTCCAAATTACTCGTCGTGGTTTTAGTTCAAACCACGACGAGTAATTTGGAACGAAGGGAGTACTAGATAACAATTTCATGCATAGTCAACATGCATCCTCAAGCAGTACAAGGTCATATCGACGGCGATCATCATATGTAGTTCTAGATGATATCGACGACGATCATCATATGTAGTTCTAGATGATATCGATGACGATCATCATATGTAGTTCTAGATGATATAGCCACACACACATATGTAGTTCTAGATGATATCAAAGACAATCATCATCCTCAAGCCTGGGCGGTTGGTGTTCCTGATAGTAATTAGGATGGCCTATCCAACATGAAGATTCTTGCCATCAAGGAATTTCTTCCACCCAACCGAGTTTAAGTGTGTGCGACCGTCCGTGTCCACGCGGTAAGTACAGGTTGTGACGGAGCCCCTTGCAGTAAGGCGTAGTACAGCTGAGCCTTCTTCATCGGGCTCGATACCATAACTCACAGATAGGCTCTTTGCCAATTTCTGAATAAGAAAAACATATCAATTAATAAATAGCCTCGCAAATAAGTGCATTTGGATTATCTACACTATTAATAGTTCCTTAGATTCTACACTAATAAGCATGTGATCAAACTCTACACTAAAACATATCATCGACTAGATTCCACACAACATACCATATCATTGGACTGTACACTAAGTATTTCATAGTGGTGGTGGTGGTGACGCCATTTTTTCTAAAGCAATATGAGCAAAGGATTAACGATCCACTTCACAGGAAAGACAAACAGTAGCATGTGATATTTTTGGTTCTTCTGCGAGAAGCAATTTGATGGACAATTATAATCCTAAGATCTAGTAACATATTAGATGACAAGGTACCACCAACATTTTGCCAAAAAGTAACTTATTACAAAAAAGCATCTACCTATCCATGTACAGAAAAAATAATAATAAAATGGTGCATACTAAATCAACTAGCCTACTAAATCAACTAAATCAAAATGTTCTAAATCAACTAGCCTACTAAATCAACTAAATCATATCAACTAAATCAAAATGTTGCACATGAACTAGCCTACTAAATCAAAATATAGCAGGGAGGAGGGAGAAGGAGGGGCGACTCGAGGAGGGAGAAGAGAGTAGGACAGAGGGGGAAGGTGGAGCGAGGAGGGGCTGGCCGGCGGCCAGTGGAGGGAGGACGGAGGAGGAAGGCAGAGCGAGGAGGGGCCGGCCAGCGGCGAGTGGAGGGAGGACGGAGGAGGAGGAGGCCGGTACTGAGTCCAGCAAGGAGGATGAGGTGACGATGGCGCAGAGGGAGGAGGGGCAATGGGGGAGGACCGGCGCGGGGGGTTGAGAGGGGATCCAGTGAGTGTGTGAGTGGATCGGATAGAGGAGAGGGGGGTGGGAGATGGAATGGCTTAGCAGTAGCGCACTATAGAGAAAGACGCTACTGCTAAACTACCTAGCAGCAGCGCCTTTCACAAAGAAAGCGCTACTGCTATGTGTCAGCATGTAAAAATAGGCTTCAATGTATCAAAAATACATTGATCATCAACGATCTTTTTGTGTACAATCTGATTTGTCAATATGAGTCCTCACCGGTTTAGGAACTGGTGAAGACTCATATTGCAACCACAAATTCTACACATAGAGTTCAATGAAGACCAAGTGCTTGTCAAAGTTTGAGAAGTAACATATTTAAGGTGATAGAAACTCTCTTCACGGAGCAAGGTGGGACTAAATTTTTGTAGTAAACTTAGCAGTAGTGCTTATTGGTGAAATGCGCTGCTACTATGCTAAGTAGCAGTAGCGCTCTTCGTGGTAACACGCTGCTGCTAGAAGTAGCCTTGCGGCGGCCTCGTGGAAATTATATCAGTAGCGCGTCTTTGAGCGGGCGCGCTACTGCTATATTTATTTCAGCAACGAGTTAAGTTTGAGCGCGCTACTGCTACGTAGCAGCAGCGCCTTATTTTAAAGCGTGCTGCTAGTAAGATTCTGTGTATAGGCTTTTCCCTAGTAGTGTATGGTGACGAGGAGCTGCTGCTGGTGAGGTTTGCACAGATGATCCCGACGTAACAGTTACTGTTGGTTACGCCACAGAAGATCCCGCGGGATCAGTTGCAGCCGAGATAGCCGCAGGTTCCCGATCCGGCTCATGATCCGAGGAGGATGGTGACCCAGATGCGTCAGGCGTCCCGCTTTCGGCTCCTGGGTCGGCCCACGGGCTGGTGGCGTGGGGTGATTCGCCCCCGTACGCTCCTAACAAGGTGGGCTCAGCAGCAGACCCCGCTGCACGAGGGCTGTCGGCCACCAGTGCGACTGAAATGGTGGGCTCCACGCGGTCGGGCCTGTCGGTTGCCGGACGCAATTAGCTGCATGCGGACGACCACGATCGTCCTCGGATCGCGCGGCACTGGAGACGGCAGGGCTGGCGCGGGGATCTGCCTCGGATCGAATGCCGCTGCCACCCGAATCTGCATGGGATCCAGCGCCTCCTTTGTCTGTTTCTGGACTCCGACGCCCGGATAATTAGGGTACAGTAATCCCGCGTTAACGATGCCACATCACCTCGGTCACTGTTGCTAACCTCGTGTTAGTTCGAAACCGATTTGAATTCAAATTCAAAATCATTCAAACAATAAAAGTTTTCAAATATTAAAACGAAAATGTTCGGAGTGATCCAACTAATGCATAGGTAATTATGTTGTAGAAACCACACTTTTATAAAATGTTTAATTACTCTAAAATGATTTAAACAGTAGCAAAAACAACTATTTAAACGCCTTTGGTATTTTATAAAATACTAAACTATTTTATATCAGGCCAAAACTTTTTACAGTAGTGGATTTTTCTGAAACGTTATTTTAGGGGCTATAGTCATATTTTACTAAACTAAAATTAATATGTAACTAAAATAAAACAGAAAAGAAAAATAACAAAAAGTAAAAACTAAACAAACAAAAAAAGGAAAAGAGAAAAGGAGACCCCCCACTGGGCCAACTGGCCCAGCTGGCCACCAGGCCGACTAGGCCGGCCCACCCCCACACCTCCATAACCCCCGTGACACCCAAACCCTAACCCGTCGCCCCACTCCCCCCACGTCGCCACTCCCTGTCCCGATCTGATCTGGATCGGGGACTAACCTCCACACTCCCCTCGCTCCTCGCCCCCTCTGCTCGATCCAGATCGGGGCAACGATGCCCCGACCCGATCGATCTCGTCGTCACTCACCACCCTGCTGCCCTCGCCGCCGGTGGCTCGGTCGCCACCCCGTCCTCGTCCTCCTCCTCACCGGACCGTCCTGAGCCCGGAGCCGCCCCCGACCCCGTTGCTGGTCCGGCCCCATCTTCCTCCCTCGACGACCTTCCTCCACACCGACGCTGTCGTCCCCATCGCCCTCCTCGCGCCCCGCTGCCTCGTTCCCTGCCGCTCGATGTGAGCCTCCCCCTCGATCTCCTTGTTTCCCCCTTTTCCGTTTCTTCATCGCCGGAGTTTGCTGGACAGACGCAACGAGAGCTCGCTAGGTGCTCGTGCTCACCACCACCGGTCGCGCACACGCACGCTCGTGCCAGGGCGTGCCCCCTGGCCGTGGCCTTCACACGCACGTCCCGTCGTGCCCGTCAGCTCCAACCCCCGTGCCCTGCTCCCCTCGCCTTAGTCCCGCACATTCGTCGCCTCCTCTGGCCGGCGTCGTGGGCGCCGGTGACCGCGCTGTTGGTCTCACCGGAGGCCAGCACCCGGGCTCCCTATCAGGCGCTCTTGGCCGTGCCCCTGCGCCCGCACCCCCCTGTGCCCGCTAAGGCCCCTAGGGCCAATGACAAGTGGGGCCTGCCCCAGAATGATTTAAAAAAGAGAGGAAATTAAAAATTAATAAATAAATAACAAGTAATTAAAAATGTTAATTAATTAACTAACTAAATTAATTAACTTAATTAATCCTGTTTAATTAGACTAATTAAACATTAGTTACTTATTTAGCTAATTAAACTAGTTAAGAGGTTAATTAGGTTATTGTACCTATGACATGTGGGACCCACACGTCAGTGACCCAGTCAACCATCTGTTGACTGCTGACGTCATGCTGACGACATGCTGATGCAGTAATACTATTTCTGAATTAATTTAATAATAATAATTTAGAAATTGATTAAAACTTTAGAAAATAATATAAAATAAACCGTAACTCGGATGAAAATACTTTGTACATGAAAGTTGCTCAAAACGATGAGATGAATCCAACTTCGCAGCCCGTTCGTCCGCCACACATCCCTAGCATAGCGAACACACAACTTTTCCCCTATAGTTCATCTGTCCGAAAACGCGAAATACCGGGGATACTTTCCCGGATGTTTTCCCCTTCGCCGGTATCTCCTCCTACCGCGTTAGGGCGCACCTAACACCGCTGTTTGCTTTGTCATGCATCATTACACATCTGTTTGCATTGTATTCATTGTTTCTTCCCCCTCTTCTCTCCGGTAGACTACGAGACCGACGCCACTGCTGGTGCCCAGTTCGACTACGGAGATGACGACCCCTCCTTCTTGCCAGAGCAACCAGGCAAGCCCCCGTTTGATCACCAGATATCGCCTATTCTACTCTCTACTGCTTGCATTAGAGTAGTGTAGCATGTTACTATTTCGATTAATCCTATTATGTGCATAGCCTGTCATTGTTGCTATAGTCATTGATACCTTACCCGCAATCCTAAATGCCTAGTATAGGATGCTAGTTTATCATTATTGGCCCTACATTCTTGTCAGTCTGCCATGCTATACTATCGGGCCATGATCACTCGGGAGGTGATCACGGGTATATACTATACATACATATACTATACAGATGGTGACTAAAGTCGGGTCAGCTCGTTGAGTACCCGCAAGTGATTCTGATGTGGGGGCTGGAAGGACAGGTAGCTCCATCCCGGTAGAGGTGAGCCTGGGTACCTGACGTCCCCCGACTGTTACTTTGAGGCGAAGTGACAGGGCAGGTTGAGACCACCTAGGCGAGAGGTGGGCCTGGCCCTGGTCAAAATTCACGGTTGCTTCATAATAACACACTTAACGAGATCTTGGTATTTGATCTGAGTATGGCCACTGTCCTATACGCACTAACCAACTACGCGGGAAAAATATGGGCACTCGACATCGTGGTATCAGCCAAAGCCTTCGTGACGTCAGCGACTGAGCGGCGCGCGCCGGATTGGAACATAAGCCTGTTCTTGTATTAAGGGGGCTAGTTCCGCTTCCGACCGCCCTCGCAACATGCAAGTGTGCAATGGGCGATGGGCCCAGACCCCTGCGCCATAGGATTTAGACCGGCGTGCTGACCTCTCTGTTGTGCCTTGGTAGAGCTACGACGTGTTGATCTTCCGAGGCCGGGCATGACCCAGGAAAGTGTGTCCGGCCAAATGGGATCGAGCGTGTTGGGTTATGTGGTGCACCCCTGTAGGGAAGTTTATCTATTCGAATAGCCGTGTCCCTCGGTAAAAGGACGACCCAGAGTTGTACCTTGAGCTTATGAGAACTAGAACCGGATACTTAATAAAGCACACCCAGACAAGTTCCATAGACAACCCGGTGATCACTTTTCCATAGGGCGACGAGGGGAGGATCGCCGGGTAGGATTATGCTATGCGATGCTACTTGGAGGACTTCAATCTACTCTCTTCTACATGCTGCAAGACGGAGGCTGCCAGAAGCGTAGTCTTTGATAGGACTAGCTATCCCCCTCTTATTATGGCTTTCTACAGTTCAGTCCACTGATATTGCCTTTTTACACATATACCCATGCATATGTAGTGTAGCTCCTTGCTTGCGAGTACTTTGGATGAGTACTTAATGTTGCTTTTCTCCCTCTTTTCCCCTTTCCCTTCTACCTGGTTGTCGCAACCAGATGCCGGAGCCCAGGAGCCAGACGCCACCGTCGATGATGACTCTTACTACACTGGAGGTGCCTACTACTACGTGCAGGCCGCTGACAACGACCAGGAGTAGTTTAAGAGGATCCCAGGCAGGAGGCCTGTGCCTCTTCGATCTGTATCCCAGTTTGTGCTAGCCTTCTTAAGGCAAACTTGTTTAACTTATGTCTGTACTCAGATATTGTTGCTTCCGCTGACTCGTTTATGTACGAGCACTTGTATTCGAGCCCTCGAGGCCCCTGGCTTGTAATATGATGCTTGTATGACTTATTTTACTTTTAGAGTTGTGTTGTGATATCTTCCTGTGAGTCCCTGATCTTGACGTACACATTTGCATGCATGATTAGTGTACGATTGAATCGGGGGCGTCACAAGTTGGTATCAGAGCCGACTGCCTGTAGGAATCCCCCTTCCACACTCCTTGGCCGAAGTCGAGTCTAGTCACTACAAAACTTTTACTAACTTGGCTGTGTGCCTTACGGGCCCACGTCGCCATTGGGTGGTATTAGGATCTTTTATTCCTCAACCTATACTCTGGGACTCTAATCTCTCCTCTATTCGGGTTAAATGATTTTGCTAAATCTGACTCTAGGTTCTCGTAACTACTTTCTCCCGGAGAGCCCCTAATCACAGATGATCGCCTACTGCGTCAAAAGATTTTGAAGATACTCTAGGATGTTCTCCCGAGACGCTTGTGCCCACCGCCTTTGCAAATTCCCTACCATTGTTATATCCTTATGGATAACTGCATGCACCTGCCATTCTTACATTCGATCCCATTGAGCTTGTTATTACAAGGTGCAACGAACTGCTCTTCGTTGTTCCGAGAATCCTTTGAGCTTACTGCCTTACGGCTCTTTGCCACAAGAATACCCATATGGATAATTCTTTGCACTTATCGAGTATCCGCTCCTTCTTAGTTGTTCAAGTGTTTCACATAAGCCTTCGAAATACTATTTGATCTTTCAAAAATCCTCAACAACATGTTGTTCTTGAAATTCTTGCTTGCTTGCATTATGGTTAATCCCAGAAGCATAATAATCTTATTGGCATCCTTTGTCACTATCATTTTTGAGTCCATTGATTCAATAAGTTGTGAATGTTCACAATCATCAGTCGAATCCTAGGATTATCCTTCCGACTCAGATGACATTTGGATATGAGCTGGTTCTTGACCAACCAATGCCTTGATCGGTTGTGCTTCTAAGTCTATCGAACTTATTCATTTTCGATCAGAACGATTTCTTATGATCCCTTAATTTGGAAATCATAAAATTCTTTGCATTAAGCTTGGAATTAGTCAGTTGTTTCTACAATCTGATGCCTTGGCATTCCTTCTTCCTCTGATTGAGTACCGATACTCACATCAGCCCCATTGTGGACCGCCATACCCATTGCCGGGTTATTATCCGACAGTGTCCTTCACAAGCAAAATTCTTATGAGTTCTTTACCCGATACATAATGCCTTTGGTAAATTGTATCCTCTACTTTTGTCAACCATGCTCTACTTTTGAGCTTGTGTTATTTACTCTTGAAGTTCATGGTATATGTTCTAAGAAGCCCCGATGGGTTGAACCTATGCCTTCCTTAATCTGTGTGAACTTGAAAGTTTTCACGGGTCATACTCCTCTGGTAATTCACCAGGTAGGTTTTGACACTGAAATCATTTTTATCTAGAGCAGTGAATGAAAGGTTATGCATTGAAGAAGTGGGAGTGGACCTTGAACTTTGTGTTCATGCCCATGGACACGATGTAGATCCTATCATGGAAGCTACTCTTAAATTAATTATTCCCTTGGTATAAGTTCATCTTATATCTGGGATCTAGTCTTTTGCAATCTTGGTTCCGACCATATTGATATTCTTTGATTCCTTTTCTCGGACAAGTTGAAGTACTTGTCTTCTGCAGATCATTACACCTATCGAACCTCTATTCTGCTCTACCTTTGAGTATACCCTCTGGTATCTCGAGAATATCACGGAACTACATAACTTCTTATGAGTTCTTCGTTAACTATTATTATCGTCGATTCCAATTTCCCCCCGGGTTTTGAGATATTAGTCACTCGAGAACACCGATAAGTGAATCGATTCCGCACTCTGATTCAATACTTTAAGTAATTTTCATTGCCTATGAGTTTAATAATCCTTCAAGTCATTCCTAGCCTGATCGGCTATATCCTTATCGTGCAACTTTTTAACTGTGCTACCTGGTCCTTATTTCCGGAGCACCACTTTCGACAATGAGCTAAGCTTATGTCGATTTTCCTCGTCATATCATTTCACCTTGAACAGCAAGCTTGATTTTGAGTTTGTGTCATACTCGTGGTTCCAATAACCTTTCACTTCATCAGTCCTTTGACTTGATGTCATCGCCGATCGATTACACCTTCGTGAAATCTCTCGACAATTGTGTCGTGATCATCATCAACATTTTGAGCTCTTCTAGAATATCGATTGAATTCTTGATGAGAAATACCACCCTTGCCCCTCTATGATCTGTGTTATCATCGACAACATTATTGCCTCCCCTCCGACACAAACTTGATCATGTTATGGAGCTCCTTGCTATCCAGCTTGTTCTACCTTGAAGTATTACTGTTCCTTATGTCAAGGATGTTGCAAGGATGACTCCCCCTCTTAAGAATTCTCGTTATTGTGATGCCTCTCGCCATCATCCTTCTTTTGGTCCCCGTGTTGCTTCTAACCGGAATACCAATAAGTGAAATCTGCCGTGAGACTTCAGTATTATTCTTAGCAACCTTATTGCTTCAAAGTTAATGGACAATAATTCCAACTTTGTGTGCTGGTTATCGAATCACCATTCTAACTTTGATCATGCTACCTAAACCCATATTTCGGGCACACCTTTCAGCTAATGATTGATGGTGTATGTTTTACTCGAGCATACCACATTATATCATTTAAATTGACAAGTGTCATCTTCTTGTTCACATTATTGTGGAAATCCATCCGTTTGGAATTCTCAATGAATTGTCGCTGAGCCCATCATCCACCTCCTCATCCCCTCCTTGGTTTAATGAGGAACTATTGTTTCAGGAACCCGCTCCCATAGTTCATTTCACGAGAATCATGCAATGTCATTTTGCCGATTCGTGTCGCATCTTTTCTTCTCGGACATCCTGAGTCTGAGGTATCATGACACCAATCAGATCTGAATCTCAGTCGGATATGATGGTTGTCACTACTTTCCAGGATTTATGATGTTGGTCCTTCGATGACCCGGTAATATGAAGTCATGCCTAGCACCCCCCTAACTGGAGGACCTATCATTATAATTTCTTTTGCAAGGATAACCATTCTTCCTGGAGGAAATTGGAAGACTTAATTTATAAGTTGCTCCTAATGGATCATTTGTGTATCCAAAGTCTGGCCTTTATTGGAACACCATATCATTGCTACCTTGAAGCATGACTATGATACCACGCTCATCAATAAGAACATTGGAGGCGCGAGGCTAAATGTTTCTTGGTCAGTTATCGAAACACCGTTGTATGGGTAACATCTTGATTAATCCTTGCCTCGTATCTGAATGGTCGGGTACTTGCTCTCCTACCCTGTATGCCATGATCTACTTGTACATGGGAAGGATATACTCCTAAAAATTGTGTGTAAACACAATTTTCCTTTCCATTGTTCTGTTTACTCTGATAATCACGTTTTCCTTTCCATTCTTTTGCTTAACCTTTCCTGAATCTGACTTAACTGAGCAGAGATAATTCCCTGCTTAGGTAGGCACCTTGTTGTACCACTCTGTCTGTACGACCATGTTAATATTGTTGATGACATTCCGGTAACCACCGATGGGTGATAACTTTGCCCAAATTGGTTCACCTCGTTCAACAAGCAGGAAAATTGCTCTCTTCGTTCCCCATCCTTGGTACCGACTTTGTTGCCGGCATAGCTGACAAGCTATGCACTAACATGCCTCCCTGTCGCGGATGTGCAAGATGTCACTTCCTACTTTTAACCCACACGGTGGGCCCATAATCCACAGTTCCACAGGATCGAAACCTGACTCCCCTGTACAACCCTGTTTCTAATGGTTATTCCTCACGCTTGGCTTTGTATTTAATTCATGGGTCACCTTCCTAATGCATTATTCTAGTATCAGACGCAATACTTACTCTCGTTGCTCTGAACCCCTTTCTCACTCAGGTTCAGACTTCGAGCAACTATCTATCCGCTTGGAACCTCTTATTGTACCTTCGTACCTTACTCTCGACATATTTTATTGGTTCAACTCGAGAGATACTCTTATGCTCATTCATGGGTTAACCCCAGATTGTTTCCCTCATAAGCATTCTGTCGTAGCCGAGCTGCCCCTTACCTATTCATAAGTACAATGGAGTTCCCGAAGAAAAGGACGACTTCACCATGATGACCTGAAGCAGAGAAATAAAGACGTCAATGTAACGGATCGATCTCTTCGGGAAGAGCAACCAAAGACGAGAAGAACCGTTAGAATTTCGTAACCAAAACTTTCCCCCTTACACCCCTCTTAAATCTCGGGACGAGATTTCTTGTAGTGGAGGAGAATTGTGACACCCGAATAATTAGGCTACAGTAATCCCGCGTTAATGATGCCACGTCACCTCGGTTACTGTTGCTAACCTCGTGTTAGTCCGAAACCGATTCGAATTCAAATTCAAAATCAATCAAACAATAAAAGTTTTCAAATATTAAAACTACAATGTTCGGAGTGATCCAACTAATGCATAGGTAATTATGTTGGAGAAACCACACTTTTATAAAATGTTTAAATACTCTTAAATGATTTAAACAGTAGAAAAAACAACTATTTAAACGCCTTTGGTATTTTATAAAATACTAAACTATTTTATATCGGGCCAAAACTTTTTACAGTAGTGGATTTTTCTGAAACGTTATTTTAGGGGCTATAGTCATATTTTACTAAACTAAAATTAATATGTAACTAAAATAAAACAGAAAAGAAAAATAACAAAAAGTAAAAACTATACAAACAAAAAAAGGAAAAGAGAAAAGGATACCCCCCCCACTGGGCCAACTGGCCCAGCTGGCCACTAGGTCGACTAGGCCGGCCCACCCCCACACCTCCATAACCCCCGTGACACCCAAACCCTACCCCGTCGCCCCACTCCCCCCACGTCGC
>NC_041383.1:125142102-125186265 GCF_002162155.2 Triticum dicoccoides | reverse complement strand
GCCACTCCCTCTCCCGATCCGATCTAGATCCGGGACTAACCTCCCCACTCCCCTCGCTCCTCGCCCCCTCTGCTCGATCCAGATCGGGGCAACGGTGCCCCGACCCGATCAATCTTGTCGTCACTCACCACCCTGCTGCCCTCGTCGCCGGTGGCTCGGTCGCCACCCCGTCCTCATCCTCCTCCTCACCGGACCGCCCTGAGCCCGGAGCCGTTCCCGACCCCGTTGCTGGACCGACCCGATTTTCCTCCCTCAACGGCCTGCCTCCACTCCGACGCCGTCGTCCCTGTCGCCCTCCTTGCCCCCGCTGCCTCGTTCCCTGCCGCTCGATGTGAGCCTCCCCCTGGATCTCCTTGTTTCCCCCCTTTTCTGTTTCTTCGTCGCCGGAGTTTGCTGGACAGCCGCAACGAGAGCTCGCTAGGCGCTCATGCTCACCACCACCGGTCGCGCACACGCACGCTCGCGCCAGGGTGCGCCCCCTGGCCGTGGCCTTCACACGCACATCCCACCGTGCCCATCAGCTCCGACCCCCGTGCCCTGCTCCCCTCGCCTTAGTCCCGCACCTCCGTCGCCTCCTCTGGCCGGCGTTGTTGGCGCCGATGACCGCGCTGTTGGTCTCACCGAAGGCCAGCGCCCGGGCTCCCTATCGGGCGCTCGTGGCCGTGCCCCTGCGCCCACACCGCCCTGTGCCTGCTAAGGCCCCTAGGGCTAATGACAAGTGGGGCCTGCCCCAGAACGATTTAAAAAAAGTGGAAATTCAGGAAATTAAAAATTAATAAATAAATAACAAGTAATTAAAAATGTTAATCAATTAATTAACTAAATTAATTAACTTAATTAATCATGTTTAATTAGACTTATTAAACATTAGTTACTTATTTAGCTAATTAAACTAGTTAATAGGTTAATTAGGTTATTGTACCTATGATATGCGGGACCCACAGGTCAGTGACCCAGTCAACCCTCTGTTGATTGCTGATGTCATGCTGACGACATGGTGATGCAGTAATGCTATTTCTGAATTAATTTAATAATAATAATTTAGCAATTGATTAAAACTTTAGAAAATAATATAAAATAAACCGTAACTCGGATGAAAATACTTTGTACATGAAAGTTGCTCAAAACGATGAGACGAATCCAACTTCGCAGCCCGTTCGTCCGCCACACATCCCTAGCATAGCGAACACACAACTTTTCCCCTATATTTCATCTGTCCGAAAAGCGAAACACCGGGGATACTTTCCCGGATGTTTTCCCCTTCGCCGGTATCTCCTCCTACCGCGTTAGGGCGCACCTAACACCGCTGTTTGCTTTGTCATGCATCGTTACACATCTGTTTGCATTGTATTCATTGTTTCTTCCCCCTCTTCTCTCTGGTAGACTACGAGACCGACGCCGCTGCTGGTGCCCAGTTCGACTACGGAGATGACGACCCCTCCTTCTTGCTAGAGCAACCAGGCAAGCCCCCCTTTGATCACCAGATATCGCCTATTCTACTCTCTACTGCTTGCATTAGAGTAGTGTAGCATGTTACTATTTCGATTAATCCTATTATGTGCGTAGCCTGTCATTGTTGCTACAGTCATTGATACCTTACCCGCAATCCTAAATGCCTAGTATAGGATGCTAGTTTATCATTATTGGCCCTACATTCTTGTCAGTCTGCCATGCTATACTATCGGGCCGTGATCACTCGGGAGGTGATCACGGGTATATACTATACATACATATACTATACAGATGGTGACTAAAGTCGGGTCAGCTCGTTGAGTACTCGCAAGTGATTCCGATGTGGGAGCTGGAAGGACAGGTGGCTCCATCCCGATAGAGGTGGGCCTGGGTACCTGACGTCCCCCGACTGTTACTTTGAGGCGGAGCGACAGGGCAGGTTGAGACCACCTAGGCGAGAGGTGGGCCTGGCCCTGGTCGGCATTCACGGTTGCTTCATAATAACACACTTAACGAGATCTTGGTATTTGATCTGAGTATGGCCACTGTCCTATACGCACTAACCAACTACGCGGGAAAGATATGGGCACTCGACATCGTGGTATCAGCCAAAGCCTTCGTGACGTCAGCGACTGAGCGGCGCGCGCTGGATTGGAACATAAGCCTGTTCTTGTATTAAGGGGGCTAGTTCTGCTTCCGACCGCCCTCGCAACGTGCAAGTGTGCAATGGGCGATGGGCCCAGACCCCTGCGCCATAGGATTTAGACCGGCGTGCTGACCTCTCTGTTGTGCCTTGGTAGAGCTACGACGTGTTGATCTTCCGAGGCCAGGCATGACCCAGGAAAGTGTGTCCGGCCAAATGGGATCGAGCGTGTTGGGTTATGTGGTGCACCCCTTTAGGGAAGTTTATCTATTCGAATAGTCGTGTCCCTCGGTAAAAGGACGACCCGGAGTTGTACCTTGAGCTTATGAGAACTAGAACCGGATACTTAATAAAGCACACCCAGACAAGTTCCATAGACAACCCGGTGATCACTTTTCCACAAGGCGACGAGGGGAGGATCGCCGGGTAGGATTATGCTATGCGATGCTACTTGGAGGACTTCAATCTACTCTCTTCTACATGCTGCAAGACGGAGGCTGCCAGAAGCGTAGTCTTTGATAGGACTAGCTATCCCCCTCTTATTCTGGCTTTCTACAGTTCAGTCCACTGATATTGCCTTTTTACACATATACCCATGCATATGTAGTGTAGCTCCTTGCTTGCGAGTACTTTGGATGAGTACTCACGGTTGCTTTTCTCCCTCTTTCCCCCCTTTCCCTTCTACCTGGTTGTCGCAACCAGATGCCGGAGCCTAGGAGCCAGACGCCACCGTCGACGACGACTCTTACTACACTGGAGGTGCCTACTACTATGTGCAGGCCGCTGACGACGACCAGGAGTAGTTTAGGAGGATCCCAGGCAGGAGGCCTGCGCCTCTTTCAATCTGTATCTTAGTTTGTGCTAGCCTTCTTAAGGCAAACTTGTTTAACTTATGTCTGTACTCAGATATTGTTGCTTCCGCTGACTCGTTTATGTACGAGCACTTGTATTCGAGCCCTCGAGGCCCCTGGCTTGTAATATGATGCTTGTATGACTTATTTTACTTTTAGAGTTGTGTTGTGCTATCTTCCCGTGAGTCCCTGATCTTGATCGTACACATTTGCGTGCATGATTAGTGTATGATTGAATCGGGGGCGTCACGTGAACACATAAAATCATGACCTGAATATGCACAAATATCACTAGAATCTGAATTTTCTATGGAATTCTTCACAGGATCAGCTTTATATAATTCTCCTCCGTGATTTGGAAGAAGTGCTATTTCAACATGTAGGAGAGCTCCAACATTTGGGTGAAGTTTGGCAAACAGAAAAAGGGTTTCATCAAAGACAATGTCTCTAGAGATACTAGCTGAATGCACGTGCGTTGCCAAGGAACAACAAATTTATACATAGATACAATGTGAAAACATCACTGTAATTCATGAACATGAGTGTAAGATGGGGCCTATGACCATGTTGGTAGAAATACCTACATCAAGATTGTGCATACCGGGATATAGGTTGGCGGCTCATACATTTTTCTAAAACACTTTAGGTTATTCTAGCTTGTGGAGGCCTGGTTATCCAAATTGTCTTCACCAAAGGTACACATGGATATCAAGTGAAGGTGAAGCTAGAGAAAATAGAATTTGAACTTCTTTTGCCAAGTGAAGGCTTCAAATAATTGGTGCACCTTTTATCAAATGCCTTTGTTTCATATTTGTTTGCACGAGTTTGATCAATTTACTGCATTATATTTATTTATTTACTAAAACCTGAACATTTTCAGATTAAACAAACACAACTATTCATTTAAGCTCGCGAAATAGGACATATGATTCCCTAGCAAATTCATTAGCCATTTCATACTACAAAAATGAAGAATTCCCAGATGACAAAACAATGTAAAAAAATTTATCAGTAAAGATCACCTCTTGAACAACAAGCACTCATTGGCTCATATCCCCAGGCAGATAGAAGACCATGTAATGGATTCATCATATGATAATTTTAAGATTTAACAACCGGGTATTTCCATAGCTCACTGGTTAACCAACCAAGGCAAGTCAAGAAAATACAACAGAGGTTTACAATTACCAATTCTCATGATCAAATCAAGAAAAAACAGTAAAGATACATGTTCCATGACTTCAGGTTCAGGACTATACAATAAAACTGGATGACTTGGAGATGCGAACACTACCAATGGCAGAATTATCTGTCATAAGCCATTACATGAATAAAGCACCTTGTTTCTCAAAATGATAAAGCATCTATTTAGGACCATGTACGCCATCAGGATCAACTCCTCAACATCCACCCTCCTCACTGTTAAACATTGATAGTTAACAATATGTAGTGACAAAATTCTGACATTTAACCGTCGGTAACCACTTGGAAATTTTCTTTTGGTTGAGAACATATAAAATGACAAGATATCGAGGTAGAAAAACTGCAAGTGGCCTGTTGTCTTTTTCATAAAATGACATCTAATTTCGTAGCAGGTAAATCTGTTATTCACACTGAATAACACATTCAATCTTTCCATGTGCAGGTAAATCCTAGTTAGGATTGCATATTCAATACACATAATTGACTCTTCTGCTTGCATAATTTCAGAACTGCACCAAGAAGTGTGTGTCTACCTAGTATATGATAAGGAATAGAACACTTGGTATAGGCTCGATGCAGCCGTCAACTTGCAGAGTGCTTTCTAGCTCAACTGCTCAAGGAGATGATCAATTGGATCCTCCTAGCAAGATGTGCACATACAGAACGTTGGCTGTCCCAACCTTTATTGATTCCTACACTGGCAAGGTTCCACACGTAGAGGAAGACTTGATGGAACAGAGTCTCCAAGTTAAGCATAAACTAAACATCCATTATCCATTATTGAATAAAGAGTGCAATCAGGTAAAAATAGTAAAGTTCCATAGTTTTCCCATTCTCTAGCTTACAAGGAAGACAACCTAAAAAAAGGAACACAACCTCAAAGGCTGGCGAACCACAGTCGTCGGAGGTCAATCTAAGTACAAAAATTT
The DNA here is from genome assembly GCF_002162155.2 of Triticum dicoccoides. Lineage (NCBI taxonomy): Eukaryota > Viridiplantae > Streptophyta > Magnoliopsida > Poales > Poaceae > Triticum > Triticum dicoccoides. Next base: position 125,181,187 of record NC_041383.1, on the reverse strand, counting down.
GCCAAGTGAAGGCTTCAAATAATTGATGCACCTTTTATCAAATGCCTTTGTTTCATATATGTTTGCACAAGTTTGATCAATTTACTGCATTATATTTATTTATTTAGCAAAACCTAAACATTTTCAGATTAAACAAATACAACTATGCATTTAAGCTCGCAAAACAGGACATATGATTCCCTAGCAAATTCATTAGCCATTTCATACTACAAAAATGAAGAATTCCCAGATGACAAACAATGTAAAAAAATTTATCATTAAAGATCACCTGTTGAACAACAAGCACTCATTGGCTCATATCCCCGGGCAGATAGAAGACCATGTAATGGATTCATCATATGATAATTTTAAGATTTAACAACCGGGTATTTCCATAGCTCACTGGTTAACCAACCAAGGCAAGTCAAGCAAATACAGCAGAGGTTGTACAATTACCAATTCTCATGATCAAATCAAGAAAAAACAGTAAAGATACATGTTCCATGACTTCAGGTTCAGGACTATACAATAAAACTGCATGACTTGGAGCTGCGAACACTACCAATGGCAGAACAATCTATCAGAAGCCATTACATGAATAAAGCACCTTGTTTCTCAAAATGATAAAGCATTTATTTAGGACCATGTACGCGATCAGGATCAACTCCGCAATGTCCACCCTCCTCACTGTTAAACATTGATAGTTAACAATCTGCAGTGACACAATTCTGACACTTAACCGTCGGTAACCACTTGGAAATTTTCTTTTGGTTGAGAACATATAAAATGACAAGATATCGAGGTAGAAAAACTGCAAGTGGCTTGTTCTCTTTTTTGTAAAATGTAATTTCGTAGCAGGTAAATTTGTTATTCATACTGAATAACACATTCAATCTTTCCATGTGCAGGTAAATCCTAGCTAGGATTGCATATTAAACACACATAATCTACTCTTCTGCTTGCATAATTTCAGAACTGCACCAAGAAGTGTGTGTCTACCTAGTATATGATAAGGAATAGAATTGTTGGTACAGGGTCGATGCAGCTGTCAACTTGCCAAGTGCTTTCTAGCTCAACTGCTCAAGGAGATGATCAATTGGATCCTCGTGGCAAGACGCGCACATACAGAACGCTGGCTGCCCTGACCTTTATTGATTCCTACACTGGCAAGGTTGCACATGTAGAGGAAGACTTGATGGAACAGAGTCTCCAAGTTCAGCGTAAACTAAACATCCATTATCCATTATTGAATAAAGAGTGCAATCAGGTAAAAATAGTAAAGTTCCATAGTTTTTCCATTCTCTATCTTACAAGGAAGACAACTTAAAAAAAGGAACACAACCTCAAAGGCCAGCGAAACACAGTCATCGGAGGTCAATCTAAGTACAAAAATTTGCCAAGTGAAGGCTTCAAATAATTGATGCACCTTTTATCAAATGCCTTTGTTTCATATATGTTTGCACGATTTTGATCAATTTACTACATTATATTTATTTATTTAGCAAAACCTGAACATTTTCGGCTTAAACAAACACAACTATTCATTTAAGCTCGCCAAACAGGACATATGATTCCCTAGCAAATTCATTAGCCATTTCATACTACAAAAATGAAGAATTCCCAGATGACAAACAATGTAAAAAAAATTATCAGTAAAGATCACCTGTTGAACAACAAGCACTCATTGGCTCATATCCCCGGGCAGATAGAAGACCATGTAATGGATTCACCATATGATAGTTTTAAGATTTAACCACCGGGTATTTCCATAGCTCACTAGTTAACCAACTAAGGCAAGTCAAGCAAATACAACAGAGTTTGTACAATTACCAATTCTCATGATCAAATCAAGAAAAAGGAGTAAAGACACATGTTCCATGACTTCAGGTTCAGGACTATACAATAAAACTGCATGACTTGGAGCTGCGAACACTACCAATGGCAGAACAATATGTCATAAGCCATTACATGAATAATGCACCTTGTTTCTCAAAATGATAAAAGCATCTATTTAGGACCATGTACACCATCAGGATCAACTCCCCAATGTCCACCCTCCTCACTGTTAAACATTGATAGTTAACAATCTGTAGTGCCACAATTCTGACACTTAACCGTCAGTAACCACTTGGAAATTTTCTTTTGGTTGAGAACATATAAAATGACAAGATATCGAGGTAGAAAAACTACAAGTGGCCTTTCTCTTTTTCATAAAATGACATCTAATTTCGTAGCGGGTAAATCTGTTATTCATACTGAATAACACATTCAATCTTTCCATGTGCAGGTAAATCCTAACTAGGATTGCATATTCAATACACATAATCGACTCTTCTGCTTGCATAATTTCAGAACTGCACCAAGAACTGTGTGTCTACCTAGTATATGATAATGAATAGAATTGTTGGTACAGGGTCGATGCAGCCGTCAACTTGCCGAGTGCTTTCTAGCTCAACTGCTCAAGGAGATGATCAATTGGATCCTCCCGACAAGACACGCACATACAGAACGCTGGCTGCCGCAACCTTTATTGATTCCTACACTGGCAAGGTTCCACACGTAGAGAAAGACTTGATGGAACAGAGTCTCCAAGTTCAACGTAAACTAGACATCCATTATCCATTATTGAATAAAGAGTGCAATCAGGTAAAAATACTAAAGTTCCATACTTTTCCCATTCTCTAGCTTACAAGGAAGACAGCCTAAAAAAGGAACACAACCTCAAAGGCCAGCGAAACACAGTCGTCGGAGGTCAATCTAAGTACAAAAATTTGCCAAGTGAAGGCTTCAAATAATTGATGCACCTTTTATCAAATGCCTTTGTTTCATATATGTTTGCATGAGTTTGATCAATTTACTGCATTATATTTATTTATTTAGCAAAACCTAAACATTTTCAAATTAAACAAACACAACTATTCATTTAAGCTCACGAAATAGGACATATGATTCCCTAGCAAATTAATTAGACATTTCATACTACAAAAATGAAGAATTCCTAGATGACAAACAATGTATAAAATTTTATCAGCAAAGATCACCTCTTGAACAACAAGCACTCATTGGCTCATATCCCGAGGCAGATAGAAGACTATGTAATGGATTCATCATTTGATAATTTTAAGATTTAACAACCGGGTATTTCCATAGCTCACTGGTTAACCAACCAAGGCAAGTCAAGCAAATACAACAGAGGTTGTACAATTACCAATTCTCATGATCAAATCAAGAAAATACAGTAAAGATACATGTTCCATGACTTCAGGTTCAGGACTATAGAATAAAACTGCATGACTTGGAGCTGCGAACACTACCAATGGCAGAACAATGTGTCAGAAACCATTACATGAATAAAGCACCTTGTTTCTCAAAATTATAAAGCATCTATTTAAGACTATGTACGCCATCAGGATCAACTCCCCAATGTCCACCCTCCTCACTGTTAAACATTGATAGTTAACAATCACCAGTGACACAATTCTAACACTTAACCGTCGGTAACCACTTGGAAATTTTCTTTTGGTTGACAACATATAAAATGACAAGATATCGAGGTAGAAAAACTGCAAGTGGCCTGTTCTCTATTTCATAAAATGACATCTAATTTCGTAGCAGGTAAATCTGTTATTCATACTGAATAACATATTCAATCTTTCCATGTGCAGGTAAATCCTAGCTAGGATTGCATATTCAATACACATAATCGACTCTTCTGCTTGCATAATTTCAGAACTGCACCAAGAAGTGTGTGTCTACCTATATGATAAGGAATAGAATTGTTGGTACAATGTCGATGCAGCTGTCAACTTGCCGAGTGCTTTCTAGCTCAACTGCTCAAGGAGATGATCAATTGGATCCTCTCGACAAGACGCGCTCATACAGAACCTTGGTTGCCCCAACCTTTATTGATTCCTACACTGGCAAGGTTCCACACGTAGAGGTAGGCTTGATGGAACAGAGTCTCCAAGTTCAGCGTAAACTAAACATCCATTATCCATTATTGAATAAAGAGTCCAATCAGGGCAAAATAGTAAAGTTCCATAGTTTTCCCATTCTCTAGCTTACAAGGAAGACAGCCTAAAAAAGGAACACAACCTCAAAGGACAGGGAAACACAGTCGTCGGAGGTCAATCTAAGTACAAAAAGTTGTAAAGCAACATAAATGCAGATGAGATTAGAGCCGTACCAGACACTGAATAAAGTTCGCAATCATGTAATCAGGTCACATTTCTTAATTTTCCCATTAGCAAGATAAGTAGGAAGACGACCTTAAAGGTCACTAATAAACAACTGGGTAATTATCATGAAAATCAACATACCAAGTTGAAATTATGTTCGAATATTCCAACCATTTGACCAAAAGATAGCAGGACAGCAAATTAAATTAAATTAATGATGTTAGGAGATAAGATCACCATCCCAACCATGTGGTGCGGCCCCCCTTCTCCCACTTCTTCTATTTTAGTTCTATCATCTACTGTGTATCAAGCATGTAAGCTCTTGACACACCCAGGCCATTCAAGTCAAGTAGTCTCACGACCTTCATTTTCTTGTATTCCAACAACTTATTCTTTGATATGCCTCTGTTCTTAGCACGAGGCTCCATCCTCTTGTTCCCTACAACCATCGTCTACTAGTTTGCCTTCCTAGCTTTGTTCTGGCCGGCGGCAGCACGTCAAAAACCAAGGAAATAAAGATATCCAAAACTGCCCAACGCCAGCTGAATTGGTTTACGCTCTGATGCTAACAGGAAGTCAACTGAACTGACGATAAGGACACAAACATCTCCGATTGTTCTCCAAATTACAAATGAAGAGGCTAGGTGATACCTGCTTTGGCCTTGGAAATCTTCAGAGCAGTCATCGATGGGTTGGAGGCGTTGATACAGTGAGGGACCATAGTATGCTCCTTCGTCCGTTTCCATGAGCTGGGAATTCCAACGAGCACCCTCCCCTCCTCCTCGACCTCCGCCACCGCCTCCACCGATCTAGCTCGTGTACCTCTCCTTCTCCTCCTTTTCTTTGTCGCCGCCTCTACAACCGTAGCTCGCGCACCTCTCCTCCTCCTAGATGTTCGTCGCCACTTCCAAGCCCGTGGCTCAAAAGCCTCGGACCACCATGACCCCTACCCCGCCGTCGCATTGGTCTGTGGTCTTAGCACCCCATCCAGGTGCGGTTTCGTTGGCACAAGGTCAAGGGTGGGGCGGCACAAAATTAATGGGGATAGAGGGAGGCGGCCGTGGTCGCCGGAGAGAGGGGCGTCCGATGGAGAGGGACGGGGAGAGGGCGTCCTTTGATGGAGAGGCATCGGGGTGGTCGCGAGGGAGGGGGTGGGGAGGCTTTCGTTCGGGAGAGAGATCTGGGGATGGAGACAGGCGGGGGAAGAAGTGGAGACGTGCGGGTTGTTTCGGTTTTTTCCATGGCCTCGAACGTGGGATTTTTTCTGTGATTTTTTTGCTCGGGGAGGATGCATACGAGGGCTGGTTGAACCATCATGACAACGGCAGATTCCCCTTCAATAGTAGAGATAGATACGACCAGTTGCAATCTCTAAGCATTCGTTGAAGGAAATATGCCCTAGAGGCAATAATAAAGTTATTATTTATTTCCTTATATCATGATAAATGTTTATTATTCATGCTAGAATTGTATTAACCGGAAACATAATACATGTGTGAATACATAGACAAACATAGTGTCACTAGTATGCCTCTACTTGACTAGCTCGTTTATCAAAGATGGTTATGTTTCCTAGCCATGGACAAAAGAGTTGTCATTTGATTAACGGGATCACATCATTAGGAGAATGATATGATTGACTTGACCCATTCCGTTAGCTTAGCACTTGATCGTTTAGTATGTTGCTATTGCTTTCTTCATGACTTATACATGTTCCTGTAACTATGAGATTATGCAACTACCGTTTACCGGAGGAACACTTTGGGTGCTACCAAACGTCACAACGTAACTGGATGATTATCAAGGAGTACTACAGGTGTCTCCAAAGGTACATGTTGGGTTGGCGTATTTTGAGATTAGGATTTGTCACTCCGATTGTTGGAGAGGTATCTCTGGGCCCTCTCGGTAATGCACATCACTATAAGCCTTGCAAGCAATGTGACTTATGAGTTGGTTGCGGGATGACGCATTATGTAACGAGTAAAGAGACTTGCCAGTAACGAGATTGAACTAGGTATTGAGATACCAACGATCGAATCTCGGGCAAGTAACATACCGATGACAAAGGGAACAATGTATGTTGTTATGCGGTTTGACCGATAAAGATCTTCGTAGAATATGTGGGAGCCAATATGGGCATCCAGGTCCCGCTATTGGTTATTAACCGGAAACAAGTTCCAGGTCATGTCTACATAGTTCTCGAACCCGTAGGGTCCGCACGCTTAACGTTTCGTTGACGATATAGTATTATATGAGTTATGTATGTTGGTAACCGAATGTTGTTCGGAGTCACGGATGAGATCATGGACATGACGAGGAACTCCGGAATGGTCCGGAGATAAAGTTTGATATATGGGATAATAGTGTTTGATCTCCGGAAGAGTTACGGAATTCACCGGAAGGGGTTCCGGATGTTTCCCGAAATGTTTGGGTACGAGAACACGTTATTTGGGCCAAAGGGGAAAGCCCACAAGGTTTTTGGAAAGCGCAAAAGGAAGTTTTGCAGAGTCCAGGGGCCAGACGCCAGGGTCCCTGGCGTCTGGGTCCAGACGCCGGGAACCCTGGCGTCTGGCCCTGGAGTCTGAGAAGGACTCTTGCCTTTCGGGTGAAACCGACTTTGTGGAGGCTTTTACTCCAAGTTTTGACCCCAAGGCTCAACATATAAATAGAGGGGAAGGGCTAGCACCAAAGAGACATCAAGAAACACCAAGCCGTGTGCCGGCAACCCCGTCCCCTCTAGTTTATCCTCCGTCATAGTTTCCGTAGTGCTTAGGCGAAGCCCTGTGGAGGTTGTTCTTCACCAACACCGTCACCACGCTGTCGTGCTGCCGGAACTCATCTACTACTTCGCCCGTCTTGCTGGATCGAGAAGGCGAGGACGTCATCGAGCTGAACGTGTGTAGAACTCGGAGGTGCCGTGCGTTCGGTACTTGGATCGGTCGGATTGTGAAGACGCACGACTACATCAACCGCGTTGATAAACGCTTCCGCTTAGCGATCTTCAAGGGTATGAAGATACACTCCTCCTCTCGTTGCTTTGCATCACCATGATCTTGTGTGTGCATAGGAATTTTTTTGAAATTACTACGTTCCCCAAGAGTGGCATCCGAGCCTAGGTTTTATGCGTTGATGTTATATGCACGAGTACAACACAAGTGAGTTGTGGGCGATACAAGTCATACTGCTTACTAGCATGTCATACTTTGGTTCGGCGGTATTGTTGGATGAAGCGGCCCGGACCGACATTACGCGTACGCTTACGCGAGACTGGTTTTACCGCCGTGCTTTGCACACAGGTGACTAGCGGGTGTCTGTTTCTCCAACTTTAGTTGAACCGAGTGTGGCTACGCCCGGTCCTTGCGAAGGTTAAAACAGCACTAACTTGACGAACTATCATTGTGGTTTTGATGCGTAGGTAAGAACGGTTCTTTCTCAGCCCGTAGCAGCCACGTAAAATTTGCAACAACAAAGTAGAGGACGTCTAACTTGTTTTTGCAGGGCATGTTGTGATGTGATATGGTCAAGATGTGATGAGATATAAGTTGTTGTATGAGATGATCATGTTTTGTTGAAGTTATCGGCAACTGGCAGAAGTCCTATGGTTGTCTCTTTGTTGCATAAGATGCAAGTGCCAAATAATTGCTTTACTTTATCGCTATGCGATATCAATAGTTGCAAGAGCAATGGTTGGCGAGACGACCATGTGATGACACATTGATATAGATCAAGATGATGAAGATCATGGTGTCATGCCGGTAACGATAGAGATCATGACAGTACTTTGGGGATGGAGATCAAAGGCGCAAGATGATCATGGCCATATCATGTCACATATTTTGATTGCATATGATGTTTATCTATTATACATCTTATTCTATTTTGATTGATGGTAGCATTTTAAGATGATCTCTCACTAAAATTATCAAGAAGTGTTCTCCCTGAGTATGCACCGTTGTGAAAGTTCTTCGTGCTGAGACACCACGTGATGATCGGGTGTGATAGGCTCTACGTTCAAATACAACGGGTGCAAAACAGTTGCACACGCAGAATACTTAGGTTAAACTTGACGAACCTAGCATATACAGATATGGCCTCGGAACACGGAGACCAAAAGGTCGAGCGTGAATCATATAGTAGATATGATCAACATAGTGATGTTCACCATTGAAAACTACTCCATCTCACGTGATGATCGGACATGGTTTAGTTGATTTGGATCACGTGATCACTTAGATGACTAGAGAGATGTCTGTCTAAGTGGGAGTTCTTAAGTAATATGATTAATTGAACTTGAATTTATCATGAACTTAGTCCTGGTAGTATTTTGCAAATTATGTTGTAGATCAATAGCTCGCGTTGTTGTTTTCATATGTTTATTTTGATATGTTCCTAGAGAAAATTGTGTTGAAAGATGTTAGCAGCAATGATGCGGATTGGATCTGTGATCTGAGGTTTATCCTCATTGCTGCATAGAAGAATTATGTCCTTAATGCACCGCTAGGTGACAGACCTATTGCAGGAGCCGATGCAGACGTTATGAACGTTTGGCTAGCTCAATATGATGACTACTTGATAGTTTAGTGCACCATGCTTAACGGCTTAGAATCGGGACTTCAAAGACGTTTTGAACGTCATGGACCATATGAGATGTTCCAGGAGTTGAAGTTAATATTTCAAGCAAATACCCGAGTTGAGAGATATGAAATGTCCAACAAGTTCTATGGCTAAAAGATGGAGGAGAATCGCTCAACTAGTGAGCATGTGCTCAGATTGTCTGGGTAGTACAATCGCTTGAATCAAGTGGGAGTTAATCTTCTAGATAAGATAGTGATTGACAGAATTCTCTAGTCACCATCACCAAGTTAGTAGAACTTTGTGATGAACTATAGTATGCAAGGGATGACGAAAAAGATTCCCAAGCTCTTCGTGATGTTGAAATCGACGAAGGTAGAAATCAAGAAAGAGCATCAAGTGTTGATGGTTGACAAGATCACTAGTTTCAAGAAAAGGGCAAAGGGAAAGAAAGGGAACTTCAACTAGAATGACAAGCAAGTTGTCACTCCCACGAAGAAGCCCAAAGACTGAAACTGAGTGCTTACACTTCAAAGGAAATGGTCACTGGAAACAGAAATACCCTAAATATTTGGTGGATAAGAAGGATGGCAAACTGAACAAGAGTATATTTGATATACAGGTTATTGATGTGTACCTTACTAGTGTTTATAGTAACCCCTGAGTATTTGATACTTGTTCAGTTGCTAAGATTAGTAACTCGAAATAGGAGTTACAGAATAAACAGAAACTAGTTGAGGGTGAAGTGACGATGTGTGTTGGAAGTGGTTCCAAGATTGATATGATCATCATTGCACACTCCCTATACTTTCGGGATTAGTGTTGAACCTAAATAAATGTTATTTGGCGTTTGCGTTGAGCATGAATATGATTTGATCATGTTTATTGCAATACGGTTATTCATTTAAAGTCAAAGAATAATTGTTGTTCTGTTTACATGAATGAAACCTTCGATGGTCATACACCCAATGAAAATAGTTTGTTGGATCTCGATCGTAGTGATACACATATTCATAATATTGATGCCAAAAGATGCAAAGTTAATAATGATAGTGCAACTTATTTGTGGCACTGCCGTTTGGGTCATATCGGTGTAAAGCGCATGAAGAAACTCCATAAAGATGGATTGTCGGAATCACTTGGTTATGAATCATTTGATGCTTGCAAACCGTGCCTTTTGGGCAAGATGACTAAAACTCCGTTCTCCGGAACAATGGAAAGAGCTACTGACTTATTGGAAATAATACATACCGATGTATGCGATCCGATGAGTGTTAAGGCTTGTGGCAAGTATCGTTATTTTGTAACCTTCACAGATGATTTGAGCAGATATGGGTATATCTACTTAATGAAACATAAGTCTGAAATAGTTGAAAAGTTCAAAGAATTTCAGAGTGAAGTGGAAAAATCATCATAACAAGAAAAATAAAGTTTCTACAATCTGATCGTGGAGACGAATATTTGAGTTATGAGTTTGGTCTTCATTTGAAACAATGTGAAATAGTTCCGCAACTCACGCCAACTGGAACACCACAATGTAATGGTGTGTCCGAATGTCGTAATCGTACTTTACTAGATATGGTGCGATCTATGATGTCTCTTATCGGTTTACCACTATCGTTTTGGGGTTATGCATTAGAGACAACTACATTCACGTTTAATAGGGCAACATCTAAATCCGTTGAGACGACACCGTATGAACTGTGGTTTTGCGAGAAACCAAAGTTGTCGTTTCTTAAAGTTTGGGGCTGCGATGCTTATGTGAAAAAGTTTTCACCTGATAAGCTCGAACCCAAATCGGAGAAGTGCATCTTCATAGAATACCCAAAGGTAACTATTGGGTACACCTTCTATCACAGATCCGAAAGCAAGATTCGTTGCTAAGATGGATCCTTTCTAGAGAAGGAGTTTCTCTCGAAGGAAGTGAGTGGGAGGAAAGTAGAACTTGGTAAGGTAATTGTACCTTCTCCCAAATTGGAAAGTAGTTCATCACAGAAATCAGTTCCAGTGATGCCTACACCGATTAGTGAGGAAGTTAATGATGATGATCATGAAGCTTCAGATCAAGTTACTACCAAACCTCGTAGGTCTTCCAGAATAAGATCCGCACCAAAGTGGTACAGTAATCCCGTTCTAGAAGTCATGTTACTAGACCGTGATGAACCTACGAACTATGAGGAAGCCATGATGAGCCCAGATTCCGCGAAATGGCTTGAGGCCATGAAATCTGAGATAGGATCCATGTATGAGAACAAAGTATGGACTTTGATTGATTTTCTCAATGATCAGCAAGCCATGTTAAATAAATGGATCTTCAAGAGGAAGACGGACATTGATAGTAGTGTTACTATCTACAAAGCTCGACTTGTCACAAAAAGGTTTTTGACAAGTTCAAGGTGTTGACTACAATGAGATTTTCTCAACTGTAGCGATGCTTAAGTCTGTCCGAATCATGTTAGCAATTGTCACATGTTATGAAATCTGGCAAATGGATGTCAAAAACTACATTCTTTAATGGATTTATTAAAGAAGAGTTGTATATGATGCAACCAGAAAGTTTTGTTAATCCTAAAGGTACTAACAAAATGTGCAAGCTCCAACGATCCATCAATGGACTGGTGCAAGCATCTCGGAGTTGGAATATACGCTTTGATGAGTTGATCAAAGCATATGGTTTTATACAGACTTTTGGAAAGGCCTGTATTTACAAGAAAGTGAGTGGGAGCTCTGTAGCATTTCTGATATTATATGTGCAAGACATATTGTTGATTGGAAATGATATAGAATTTCTGGATAGCATAAAAGGATACTCGAATAAAAGGTTTTTCAATGAAAGACCTCGGTGAAGCTGCTTACATATTGAGCATCAAGATCTATTGAGATAGATCAAGACGCTTGATAAGTTTTTTCAATAAGTACATACCTTGTCAAGATTTTGAAATAGTTCAAAATGGAACAGTCAAAGAAAGAGTTCTTGCCTGTGTTGCAAAGGTGTGAAATTGAGTAAGACTCAAGACCCGACCATGACAGAAAATAGAAAGAGAATGAAAGTCATTCCCTATGCATCAGTCATAGGTTCTATAAAAATATGCCATGCTATGGACCAGACCTATTGTATAATCTGCCCTGGTTTAGCAAGGGAGTACAATAGTGATCTAGGAGTAGATCACTGGACATTGTTCAAAATTATCCTTAGTAGAATAAGGATATGTTTCTCGATTATGGAGGTGATAAAAGAGTTCGTCGTAAATAGTTACATCGATGCAAGCTTTTACACCGATCCAGATGACTCTAAGTCTCAATCTGGATACATATTGAAAGTGGGAACAATTAGCTAGAGTAGCTCCGTGCAAAGCATTGTAGACATAGAATATTTGCAAAATACATACGACTCTGTAATATGACAGACCCGTTGACTAAACTTCTCTCATGAGCAAAACATGATCATACCTTAGTACTCTTTGGGTATTAATCACATAGCGATGTGAACTAGATTATTGACTCTAATAAACCCTTTGGGTGTTGATCACATGACGATGTGAACTATGGGTATTAATCACATACAGATGTGAATATTGGTGTTGAATCACATGCTGATGTGAACTAGATTATTGGTGTTGAATCACATGCAAGTGGGAGACTGAAGGAAATATGCCCTAGAGGCAATAATAAAGTTATTATTTATTTCCTTATATCATGATAAATGTTTATTATTCATGCTAGAATTGTATTAACCGGAAACATAATACATGTGTGAATACATAGACAAACATAGTGTCACTAGTATGCCTCTACTTGACTAGCTCGTTTATCAAAGATGGTTATGTTTCCTAGCCATGGACAAAAGAGTTGTCATTTGATTAACGGGATCACATCATTAGGAGAACGATATGATTGACTTGACCCATTCCGTTAGCTTAGAACTTGATCGTTTAGTATGTTGCTATTGCTTTCTTCATGACTTATACATGTTCCTGTAACTATGAGATTATGAAACTCCCGTTTACCGGAGGAACACTTTGGGTGCTACCAAACGTCACAACGTAACTGGGTGATTATAAAGGAGTACTACAGGTGTCTCGAAAGGTACATGTTGGGTTGGCGTATTTCGAGATTAGGATTTGTCACTCCGATTGTTGGAGAGGTATCTCTGGGCCCTCTCGGTAATGCACATCACTATAAGCCTTGTAAGCAATGTGACTAATGAGTTGGTTGCGGGATGACGCATTACGTAACGAGTAAAGAGACTTGCCAGTAACGAGATTGAACTAGGTATTGAGATACCAACGATCGAATCTCGGGCAAGTAACATACCGATGACAAAGGGAACAACGTATGTTGTTATGCGGTTTGACCGATAAAGATCTTCGTAGAATATGTGGGAGCCAATATGGGCATCCAGGTCCCGCTATTGGTTATTAACCGGAAACAAGTTCTAGGTCATGTCTACATATTTCTCGAACCCGTAGGGTCCGCACGCTTAACGTTTTGTTGACGATATAGTATTATATGAGTTATGTATGTTGGTAACCGAATGTTGTTCGGAGTCACGGATGAGATCATGGACATGACGAGGAACTCCGGAATGGTCCGGAGATAAAGTTTGATATATGGGATAATAGTGTTTGATCTCCGGAAGAGTTACGGAATTCACCGGAAGGGGTTCCGGATGTTTCCCGAAATGTTTGGGTACGAGAACACGTTATTTGGGCCAAAGGGGAAAGCCCACAAGGGTTTTGGAAAGCGCAAAAGGAAGTTTTGCGGAGTCCAGGGGCCAGATGCCAGGTTCCCTGGCGTCTGGGTCCAGACGCGGGAACCCTGGCGTCTGGCCCTGGAGTCCGAGAAGGACTCTTGCCTTTCGGGTGAAACCGACTTTGTGGAGGCTTTTACTCCAAGTTTCGACCCCAAGGCTCAACATATAAATAGAGGGGCAGGGCTAGCACCAAAGAAACATCAAGAAACACCAAGCCGTGTGCCGACAACCCCGTGCCCTCTAGTTTATCCTCCATCATAGTTTCCGTAGTGCTTAGGCGAAGCCCTGCGGAGATTGTTCTTCACCAACACCGTCACCACGCTGTCGTGCTGCCTGAACTCATCTACTACTTCGCCCGTCTTGCTGGATCGAGAAGGCGAGGACGTCATCGAGCTGAACGTGTGTAGAACTCGGAGGTGCCGTGCGTTCGGTACTTGGATCGGTTGGATTGTGAAGACGTACGACTACATCAACCGCGTTGATAAACTCTTCTGCTTAGCGATCTTTAAGGGTATGAAGATACACTCCTCCTCTCGTTGCTTTGCATCACCATGATCTTGTGTGTGCGTAGGAATTTTTTTGAAATTACTACGTTCCCCAACATTTGTACCCTTTGTGAAGATTACTATAGCCAAGAAAAACACATTGGGTGGATCGAAACTTGAGCTTGTGGCGATTATATGGACATAAATTTGGGTAGCAAGCACACCCAATTTTTTTAAGGGAATTGTAATCAGGTGTTTGATGATATGATCGCTCTAATGGAGTAGAGTTACCAATGACCTTACTAGGAAGGCGATTCATAAGATAGGTGGCTGCAGTGAATGCTTTATCCCAATATTTGAGAGGCATGGAGGCATGTGCAAGTAGGAAGAGGCCAACTTCAACAACATGGCGATGTTTTCTCTCAGCAGAGTCGTTTTGCTGATGAGTATGAGGGCAAGAGACATGATGTTCAATGCCTATGCTACGGAAGAAAGAGTTGAGCTTTTCATACTCCCCTCCCCAGTCACTTTGGACTGCCAAATTTTTTCTATTAAAATGCCTTTCAACAAGCTTTTGGAATTCTTGAAACACAGAAAAAACTTCAGATTTATGCTTTAACAAGTAAATCCAAGTAATCTTGCTAAAATCATCAATGAAACTGACATAATATTTTTTTCTTCCAAAAGAATCTCTAGCATGACCCCATACATCACTGAAAATAAGCTCTAAAGGAGCATGAGATACACTATTTGACCTAGGATAAGGGAGTTGATGACTCTTGGCACACTGACAAGCTTCACAAATGGATTCACTGGATTGACTAGATGATAAGGGCAAATTACCTTTATTAACTACTTGTTTGACTATGATTGATGATGGGTGTCCTAATCTTTGATGCCACCGTGCCAAAGAGGGCTTGATGGCAGAAAAATCATGATGATGCTTGTGTTTGAATGCTATAGATGAGATGGGGTAGAGCCCTCCAATGCATCTACCGTGATGAAGTAGTTCCCTCATTGCCCGATCCTTTATAAAAAAGTAACGAGGGTGAGTTTCAAAGAAGACATTATTATCGGTGGCTAAACGAGACATAGATGCAAGGTTTTTATCAGCTTGAGGAACATGAAGGACATCGTTTAGAACAAGATCATGTTTAAGAGTAGGGGAATTAATAAAAGCTTGACCGATGTGTCGAATATCCATACCTCCCCCACTTGCAGTATGAATCTGATCATTGCCAAGGTATTTCTCCCGAAGAGCGAGTTGCTCTAGTTCACCAGTAACGTGGTCGGTTGCACTAGAGTCAACGTACCACACGCCATCGCCCCATTGCTGGCGCATAGCTGCAGCAACAAGGCGTGAATCGGGGACAAAGTCTTCATCATACCGGTGCCAGCAGTCCATAACTTCATGCCTGCATTTTTGTAGAGTTGGCACCGAGGACGTCCCCGGGAGGAAGAGGGGCGGCGGCCGGAGTTGTTGTTGAAGCCGCCACCTACTGGTTTGTTGGTGTAGTTGCCGGAGTTGTTGTAGCCGCCGCAGCTGCTGTAGCCGCCATCTCCTTGAGAGTTGCCACACCCACGCCCATCGGTGCGAGACTGCCCGTGGTGACCGCGCCCACGGCCGCGACCACGAGAGACAGCGTTGGCAGAAGATTGACGAAGGTTGGTGCCGTGAAGAAGGCTGAGGTGGGCATCAAAGCTCAGGATCTAGTTGTAGAGCTCCTTAACCGTGATCGATTCCACCCGAGCAGCGAGCACCGAGACGACAGGGTTGTACTCCATGTCCAGTCCAACGAGAATTTTGGAGATGATCACCGGATCGAAGAGCGCGGCGGCAGTACATGCAACTTCATCTATGAGACTTTTAATTTTGCCAAGATACTCGGCCATGGTCATATTACCTTTCTGAAGATTGGTCAGCTCGATGCGGGTGTTAATGGCTTGAGCTTGACTCTGAGCAGCAAACATGGCATGAATTGCACGCCAAACTTCGGCCGGCGTCTGTAACGTGGCGACCTGTGCAAGAATATCGCGGGAAAGAGAGCCCATCAAATATCCTTGAAGTTGTTGTTGTTGTGCATACCAGAGGGTCCTTGCAAAGTTGGCAATCTGCTCGTCTTTGCCATCCTTGGTGATGGTGAGGGTGGGCGGCGGTGTCGGGCTCTTCTCGTCGAGGTGGTGCTCCATCTGTGCTCCTTTGATCTGCGGCAGCACGACGGCCTTACAGAGAAGAAAGTTCCTCCTCGTCAACTTCTCCTGTGGTGGTGGTCCGAGGGATGTAGTGGTGGTGGTGGATGATGAGGCGAAGGTGGAGGAGGAGGTGGTGGAAAGTGCACCCATGGTGCTGGGCGACATGGCGGCGGAGGTGGTAGACATGCTCTCGATGGAGGAAGGTAGCTAGATGCGTTCTTGTTGAGGAAGAGGCTCTGTTACCATGTCAAATAGTATGGGAAGCGTAGAACCCTTTGCTCGCGCTGCATTGCATTATATAGGACATATGCGGTGGCTTACAAGATTGGATTGATACTAGATCGATTGGTTACAGAAGAAGATTCGGAAGAGGTTGAAACAGAAGAAGAGATAGAATAGAATTACAATTCAAAGAGAATTCTATCCCTATACAACAACTAATTCTAATAGTCACCAGAATGAGCTTGCGCCTCTTCTCCAACTTCCTGTTATCCTTGTTGCTCATTTGCTTGTGGTCCAACATGAAGAAGACAACGTGAATTACCACGCACAACAACATAGTGGCCGACAAGGTTATGGGCTTAATGATAACCCACAAGTATAGGGGATCGCAATAGCTTTCGAGGGTAGAGTATTCAACCCAAATTTATTGATTCGACACAATGGGAGCCAAATAATATTCTTGAGTATTAGCAGTTGAGTTGTCAATTCAACCACACCTGGATAACTTAGTATCTGCAACAAAGTGTTTAGTAGCAAAAGTGGTATGCTAATAATAGTAACAGTAGCAAAAGTAAAGATAAATGTTTTTGGGCTTTTGTAGTAGTTGTAACAGTAGCAACGGAAAAGTAAATAAGCGAAGAACAATATGTGAAAAGCTCGTAGGCAATGGATTAGTGATGGATAATTATGCCGAATGCAATTCCTCATGTAATAGCTATAATATAGGGTGATATAGAACTAGCTCCAATTCATCAATGTAATGTAGGCACGTATTCCGTAAATAGTCATACGTGCTTATGGAAAAGAACTTGCATGACATCTTTTGTCCTACCCTCCCGTTGCAGCGGGGTCCTTACGGAAACTAAGGGATATTAAGGCCTCCTTTTAATAGAGAACCGGAACAAAGCATTAACACATAGTGAATACATGAACTCCTCAAACTATGGTCATCATCGAGAAGTATCCCGATTATTGTCACTTCGGGGTTGTCGGATCATAACACATAATAGGTGACTATAGACTTGCAAGATAGGATCAAGAACACACATATATTCATGAAAACATAATAGGTTCAGATCTGAAATCATGGCACTCGGGCCCTAGTGACAAGCATTAAGCATAGCAAAGTCATAGCAACATCAATCTCAGAACATAGTGGATACTAGGGATCAAACCCTAACAAAACTAACTTGATTACATGGTAAATCTCATCCAACCCATCACCGTCCAGCAAGCCTACGATGGAATTACTCACGCACGACGGTGAGCATCATGAAATTGGTGATGGAGGATGGTTGATGATGATGACGGCGACGAATACCCCTCGCCGAAGCCCCAAACGGACTCCAGATCAGCCCTCCCGAGAGAGATTAGGGCTTGGCGGCGGCTCCGTGTCGTGAAATGTGATGAAACTTTCTCCCTGATTTTTTTCTCCCCGGACGTGAATATATGGAGTTGGAGTTGAGGTCGGAGGAGGTCCAGGGGGCCCACGAGATAGGGGGCCGCGCCCTAGGGGGGGGGGCGCCCACTGTCTCGTGGACAGGCCGTGGGCCCCCTGGCACTAATTCTTTCGCCAAAAATTCTTATTAAATCTGAAAAGTGCCTCCGTGGATTTCCAGGACATTCTGAGAACTTCTCTTTTCTACACATAAAACAACATCATGGCAGTTTTGCTGAAAACAGCGTCAGTCCGGGTTAGTTTCATTCAAATCATGCAAATTAGAGTCCAAAACAAGGGCAAAAGTGTTTGGAAAAGTAGATACATTGGAGACGTATCAACTCCCCCAAGCTTAAACCTTTGCTTGTCCTCAAGCAATTCAGTTGATAAACTGAAAGTGATAAAGAAAAACTTTTACAAACTCTGTTGCTCTTGTTGTTGTAACATGAAAAGCCAGCATTCAAGTTTCAGCAAATATTATGAACTAACCATACTAAGAATAACACATAGGTCTCACAGTTACTCATATCAATAACATAATCAACTAGTGAGCCATAATAATAAAACTTGGATGGCAACACTTTCTCAAAATAATCATAACATGATATCACAAAATGGTATCTCGCTAGCCCTTTCTGAGACCGCAAATCATAAATGCAGAGCACCTTTAAAGATCAAGGACTGACTAAACATTGTAATTCATGGCAAAAGAGATTCAGTCAAGTCATACCCAATATAAACCAATAATAATGAATGCAAATGACAGTGTGCTCTCCTGCGGGTGCTTTTTTAATAAGAAGGGTGATGACTCAACATAAAAGTAAATAGATAGGCCCTTCGCAGAGGGAAGCAGGGATTTGTAGAGGTGCCAGAGCTCGATTTTAAAATAGAGATTGAATAACATTTTTAGCGGCATACTTTTGCTGTCAACGCAACAACTATGAGATGGCTGTATCTTCCATACTAAATGCATTATAGGCAGTTCCCAAACAGAATGGTAAAGGTTTATACTCCCCCAACCACCAACAAGCATCAATCCATGGCTTGCTCGAAACAACGAGTGCCTCCAACATACAACAACCCTGGGGGAGTTTTGTTTAATTATTTTGATTTGCTTTGATCATTTTGGATCATGGGACTGGGCATCCCGGTTACCCGCCCTTTCTCGTGAATGAGGAGCGGAGTCCACTCCTCTTGAGAATAACCCACCTAGCATGGAAGATATAGGCATCCCTAGTTGAAACATGAGCTGCTCGAGCATACAAAACAGAATTTCATTTGAAGGTTTGGAGTTTGGCACATACAAATTTACTTGGAACGGCAGGTAAATACCGCATATAGGAAGGTATAGTGGACTCATATGGAACAACTTTGGGGTTTAAGGATTTTGGATGCACAAGCAGTATTCCTGCTTAGTACAGGTGAAGGCTAGCAAAAGACTGGGAAATGACCAACTGAGAGAGCGACAACAGTCATAAACATGCATTAAAATTAATTCACACCGAATACAAGCATGAGTAGGATATAATCTACCATGAACATAAATATCATGAAGGCTATGTTGATTTGTTTCAACTACATGCATGAACATGTGCCAAGTCGAGTCACTCAATTCATTCAAAGGAGGATACCATCCCATCATATCACATCATAATCATTCTAATAGCATGTTGGCACGCAAGGTAAACCATTATAACTCATAGCTAATCAAGCATGGCACAAGCAACTATAATCTCTACATGTCATTGCAAATATGTTTACTTCATAATAGCTGACTCAGGAACGATGAATCATCATATTTACAAAAACAAAAGAGGTCGAGTTCATACCAGCTTTTCTCATCCCAATAAGTCCATCATATATCGTCATTATTGCCTTTCACTCGCACGACCGAACGATGTGTATAATAATAAGAGTGCATGTGTATTGGACTAAGATGGAATCTGCAAGCATTCAACTCAAGAGAGAAGACAAGGTAATATGGGCTCTAAGTTAAATAAACAATCATGCATATAAGAGCCACTAAGCATTTTCAATATGATCTTCTCGACCCCCAAAGGAAAGAAAATAAAACTATTTACACGGGAAATCTCCCAACAGGTAAAAGAAGAACGAGAAATCTTTTTGGGTTTTCATTTTAATTTCTACTACAAGCAAGGAAATTAAACTAACTAATTTTTTTTTGGTTTTTCTAAAGATTTACCAAACACACAAGAAGAAAACTAGAAAAAGAAATTTAAACTAACATGGATAATATAATGAAGGAGTATGAGCACCGACGACTAGTGCGTGAGCATGAATGTAAATTCGATGAGAAATACATACTCCCCCAAGCTTAGGCTTTTGGCCTAAGTTGGTTCAATACCAGTGACCGCCTGGCTGATATCCATAAGTGAAACTGGGGTAGTACTGAGATGCAGAAGCGACCGCCTCCTGAGCAGCAGAGTGTTGGCGATCTGCCTCCATTCCCCTCTCATATTCAGTGGCTTCTTCCCTGGTGACAACATATCTTCCTTTTGTCTGATAATCAAAAAGGTAGGGAGCAGGAAGAGTAACAGGGACGACGTTGCGTCTGTTATAGGTTAGTCGATAATGGAGGAATTGTTCATTCCTCTCAAGAAAATGATGATCAAACATAGCTTCTTTGTCCAAATAAACAGGAGGTACAATCATATCCCCCACTCGTGGAGCTATATTAAGAAAATTAGCCACTCGGGTTGCATAAATTCCTCCAAAGAAATCTCCCCTTCTACTATTATTCTGCAACCTACGTGCAACTATTGCCCCCCAAGTTATAACCTTTATAACCTGACACATCACTCTTGAGGACACAAAGATCAGGGGCACACATGTGACATACCTCGTCCTTACCGTTAATGCATCTACCAATAAAGAGAGAAAGTAATGTATAGAGGGAAAATGAATGCTCCCTATGGTAGCTTGTGTTACGTCCCTAGATTCTCCCACAGTAATACTAGCAAGAAAATCTCTAACTTCAGATTTGGGAGGATCATTAATATTACCCCACTGCGGGAGTTTGCAAGCAGTTGTGAAGTCCTCTAAATCCATGGTATCATAAATATCAAACATAACACTAGGAGAATTACGTGCAGAAATATACTCGAACCTCCGCACAAAGGAACCAGTCAATTGATAATATTGAGGACACTTATCTTGTAAGAAGTCCTCCAGCTCGGCATTACGCACATACGCGTCAAATTCCTCCTTGAAGCCTGCTTCGACCATAAAATCATCGGATGGCCACTCGCAAGCCCGTACATTTGCGTCCCTTGGCAAATTAACATCTTGTTCACATATAGCAATCTTTGGCCCTTTCTTTGCCGAGGAACCTTCTTGGTACATTCTTCTAAACATATTTTCTTTTTCTAAAAATTTCTGAAAGTTTAGTAACTTCAAAATAAAAGTGGATAAAACTTAAACAAGATTGAGAGCAACTACTCCTACAAGTGCCTAGAGCCTATATCATGCATTGGAATTGCTTGGGACCTCAAAAATTTAACATGCAAGCTCAATAACATGGTCACCTATGCAGCAAAAATTTGCAATGAATAAAGCACTAGAATAAAAACTAATTAGACCAATGGAGGAGTCACATACCAAGCAACAATCTCCTAAAGCAGTTTTGTGAATGGAGCTTTGAGCTAAGAGATCGAAAATCGCAGCAAAACGAGCTAGAACTTGGGCTTGAGCTGGATGGGGATTTTTTTTGGGTAGACGATGAAGTGTGTGGGTGCTGGCATAAGTGGAGGGGAGCCACCAGGGGCCCACGAGACAGGGGGGCGCGCCCTACAGGGGGGCGCCCTCCTCTCTCGTGTCCTGGTGCTTGCCCCTCCTGCAGTGTTTTCAGTGGCTAAAATCCTCAAATATTCAAGAAAAAATCATACTAAATTTGCAGGGCATTTGGAGCACTTTTATTTTCCGACTATTTTTTTAATGCACGGATAATTCAGAAAACAGACGGATAATACTATTTTTGCTTTATTTATTCTAAATAACAGAAAGTAAAAAGAGGATAGAGAAGGTTGTTGTGACACCCCAAAATTTTAACCTTGTTTTATTAATTAAAATTTTGCTAGGAAACTTAAACTTTTATTTTTCTGGATTTTCTTTTGATTTCAGAACCATTCTTTTCTTTATTATTATGGAGTTTTTACCCCAAGTAAAAACTTTCCAAATATATTATTGGACTTGTTTCCCCTTTCAAGAAAAACATTTCTTTTATCAGTGGAATTTATTTGCATAATTATTGCTCTTTGAGCTTTATCCCTTAAAATGATTTTTCATTGGTTTTGGAGCTCTATTTAAACTACAACCATTTGATAAATTCATTTCAAAATCACACCAAAATTTGGAGATGACATATGATGTCCCTAAATCACTTTTATGCAAAAATATCCTTTGGTCATTTGGAGATTTTGAGCTTTACCACTAGTTTTCAAATCTGGTCCAATTGCAATTTTGCACTGCAACCTATTTAAATATTTCTTTAAAACTTCTACCAAAATTAGGGAATATTAGTAGGAGTATATTATTCATCTTTGTGGAAAAACTCACAAAGATTCTTTGATAAATTTGAGCAAAACACCCTCTTTTGCTCTCTGGTCCAGTTTGGCTTTTTCTACAGCAACTCTAATTTTTGTTGCTCTAATGCCCATGATCTTCCTCCTGCTTATTAACCACCCTGCAAAACCCTTAAGTCCAGGAGAGTGGCCCCATGGGAGTAATTTTGGTCCATGAAACCATATTCTTTTCTTTCTGACCAGATTTGGTTTTCCTAAATATTTGCACTAGCAAGTTTCTAGCTTTGACAAACTAACCTTGCCACCCTCTTTACCTTCTAAGGAGACTAGGATCTGGAGGTTTTGGCCACTCCAAGAACTGCCTAGATGCCTCTAGCATTTTGTCAAACACCTGGTGTGCATGGCCAGACTGGGCATGAATTTTAGTTTGCAATATGAACTTGATCCACTGACCCAGCAACCTTGTCCACCAAGCTCCTAGCTACTCCTAACCTAGGTCTGCTAATTGCCAGCCTCACCCAAGTCCTGTGGCATGCACTAGCATTTCACCGAGCACCTGGTGCGCGTGCTCTGGGCGCGCCCAGAGCGCATGTTTTGCACGCGCGTGCACTGAGCCGCCGCGTCTTGCTGCCGCCCACCCCGCGCCCGTTCTGGCCCTTGGCCTTTCGCAGCCAGCACGGACGCCTCCTCCCTCGCCGTAGAGCCGCCCCTGGCGCTCTACAGCGCCGCCGTCAGGTCAGCCACGGTGGCTAGCGGCCGGCCACAGCAAGGCTCTGCAACGGACGGCACCGCCCGAGCCACACCCGCGCGCCAGCTGCCCTCTGGAGCAGTCCGGACTCATCCCCTCGCTCGTCTGCAAGCACTCGTCGTCGCCACGTCCTCTTGCAGCAACAGAGAGGCGATTCACGTTGGATAAGTGGAGATGTAAAATCAGAGTATGTGTACGACGTGTACATATATTCGAATCGTTTTTCTTTTCTGTTTTATTTTTTTAAATAACAGAGTTTGACCAAAACTTTGACCGACCATAACTTTTTAAATATGACTCCAAATGAGTTGATTCTTTTTCCTACCTCTCTCAAATTTAATCTAGTTTATTTTAAGATTTATTTGAAAATATTCCAAGCAACTTTTTTGTACTGTTTTTAAAGTATGTGTTATTTGAATATTTTTGAAAATAGGATTTGTTGGAGAGAGAAGAAAACTTTCAAAAGTTTTGGAATACACCCTGCCTCTCCACAACTTGAAGGCAAGCATTCTGAACCCTAGCATAATATTTTTGTGTGTTGGTTGACACGATTATAACACCACCTTAATATGGAGAACTCGTTATTTTATGTGGTGACGCGATCATTTGCATGAATGCATATTGGAGACTTCCTTGTTGTTGGAAGCGGATAAACTTGTGATGGTCATCGTCCTCGTATGCCTTGCATGCATGCCGGAAAGAAATCCGGGAAAGCCTCTGCCTTGGGTAGGCGTGAGCTTGTCTCCGGTCTTCGTCGGGACGGTTATGTATGGTATGGCACAGTAAGATATAATGAGTGGTGATTCTGCTGGTTGAAATATATTTGTTATGCTAACCATGCAGGAAATACTTAAACCTCCCGAGTCGACCATAGATCGAGTCTTGTTCCGGTAACCCCCATACTTGTTTCGTACTACCACTTGTTCCTGCCACAGGTAGGGTACGGTTCAGTAAGTTGTCAACCCCTTTCTAGCACACACCGTACAGAGGGGCCGGGATGAGGGTTCCATGGCCCTGGATTAAAGCCAGTCATCCAGTCAGGGGGCATGGGTGTTTCAGTTGTAGCCGAGGGGGTAGCTCCCCCAGTTTGTGCGCGGTATAAATTTTGTGATCCCATGCTAATCGAGGTTGTAGCCTCCCCACTTAGAGTCTTGCTTAAACTAGTGTCGTGGGTGATTCCAGACACCGGTAAGTCAGGCTGGTGTGTGCAGTCAGTTGTGTTTTCAATTAAAAGACCGTAGACGGAATTAGTCCCGATGGTCTAAAGGAATCCGCTACTCGTGGGTAAAGAGTACACTCTCTGCATAGATTATATCTATTCGAATAGCCGTGTCCATGGTTAAGGACTACAATTTGGGTTGGGTCAAGTGTCGGCCTTAGTGTCGGTCTTCGGAGGAGAAACTACTAAACCATAACATGGATCATGACCTGTGACTTATGATGATTGTGATTATATTTGTTATGGACTAACTCTTTATATTATTGGATCTATTGAGTATCCCTGGGACGGTTCTACCTCCTGGATATTCACTGTGACTGTTTTCTTATAAGCCCTTTATGTGGTGTCGCTGAGACGCCCGACTGTGGCATGCTTGTTATTTCTATTGTTTATAAGCCCTTTATGTGGTGTCGCTAAGACGCCCGACTGTGGCCTGCTTGTTAATTTTTACTTTATAAGCCCTTTATGTGGTGTCGCTCAGACTCCCGACCATGGCATGCTATTACTTATTTACTTTATGAGCCCTTTATGCGGTGTCGCTCAGACGCCCGACTGAGGCATGCTCGTTATTTACTATCCTTTCGAGGCGTCGCTTCAGACACCCGATCGGTGCATTTTATTAGTACTCTGTTATTGCATATTCATGTTGTAAATAAATAACCTGCTTGCATGCATCAGGGATTTTATTTTATGACTGACGTTGTGATCATAGAATATTTCAAAGCATGATTATCGTTTGCTATACCTGTGTTCATAATGTTTGCGAGCACATTCAAAGTACTCACTGGCTTGTCCCTGGCTATTGTCTTGGCCAGATTCTTGATTGGAGAGGAGCTTGCGATGACAGCCCCGGAACCTAAGCAATGGTGATAGCAGCCTCGCGAAGATAGGAGTTAACCTGGTCAGCTGTTCCTGTGGGAAATGGAGTCCCAGAGACGGTGATGATCCACAAACCGCTTCCGCCATTAACCACTAGAAACCATTTGTTGTACTCATAGGCCAGAATGGTCTTGTACTACATATTTTGTATTTTGCTTGGAATTTTTGTATCAAGTTGGTGCCTCATCACCTAACAGTAGTCTTGGGGCTGGTGAGCACAAGGGCCATTTTCTGGAAATTAATATCCTGAAAATCCGGTCCTGACAGTTGTGCCTTCTAGTTTCATCCATCTTGTGATCATCAAAATGAATCCACTAACAAGGTTGATCAAGTCTTGTTAACAAACTCATTCCGAATAACATGGAACCAGAGAAATTTCGAATAACACTAAGTTACCTCAACGGGGATATGAAAATCCCCAACAATAAGAATATCATACTTTTTCTTGACAGTAGGGAGAGGAAATTCAAAACCTCCAAAAATGATAGTTGGAACTTTTTCAATAGAATTGATGCTATGAACTTGAGATTGTTTTCTCGGAAAGTGTACCGTATGCTCATTACCATTAACATGAAAGGTGACATTGCCTTTGTTGCAATTAATAACAGCCCCTGCAGTATTAAGAAAAGGTCTACCAAGGATAATAGACATACTATCATCCTCGAGAATATCAAGAATAACAAAGTCCGTTAAGATAGTGACATTTGCAACCACAACAGGCACATCCTCACAAATACCGACAGGTATAGCAGTTGATTTATCAGCCATTTGCAAAGATATTTCAGTAGGTGTCAACTTATTCAATTCAAGTCTACGATATAAAGAGAGAGAGGCATAACACTAACACCGGCTCCAAGATCACATAAAGCAGTTCTAACATAATTTCTTTTAATGGAGCATGGTATAGTTGGAACACCCGGATCTCCAAGTTTCTTTGGTATTCCACCTTTAAAAGTGTAATTAGCAAGCATGGTGGAAATTTCAGCTTCCGGTATCTTTCTTTTATTTGTGATGATATCCTTCATATACTTAGCATAAGGATTTACTTTAAGCATATCAGTTAAGCGCATACGTAAGAAAATAGGTCTAATCATTTCAGCAAAGCGCTCAAAATCCTCATCATCCTTTGACTTGGATGGTTTAGGAGGAAAGGGCATGGGTTTTTGAACCCATGGTTCTCTTTCTTTACCATGCTTCCTAGCAACAAAATCTCTCTTATCATAACGTTGATTCTTTGATTGTGGGTTATCAAGATCAACATCAGGTTCAATCTCTACATCATTGTTTTTACTAGGTTGAGCATCAACATGAACATTATCATTAACATTATCACTAGGTTCATGTTCATCACCTGATTGTGTTTCAGCATCAAAAATAGAAATATCATTGGGATTCTCAGGTGTGTTTACAGTAGGTTCAATAGAAGCATGCAAAATTCTACCATTTTTCTTCTTCTTCTTTTTAGAAGAACTAGGTGCTTCTAAATTATTTCTCTGAGAATCTTGCTCGATTCTCTTAGGGTGGCCTTTAGGATACAAAGGTTCCTGAGTCATTCTACCAGTTCTAGTAGCCACTCTAACCGCAAAGTCATTTTTATTAGTCAATTCCTCAAGCAAATCATTTTGAGCTTTAAGTACTTGCTCACCTAGAGTAGCAACCATACAAGCATATTTGCTAACGCGGTGAAGTTCATCTTTAACTCTAGCCAGATTATCACCTACACGTCCTATCTCGAAAGCATTATTCTTTAACTCTCTACCAACATAAGCATTAAAACTTTCTTGCCTAGCCATAAAGTCATCAAATTCATCTAAGCATGGGCTATGAAATTTAGTAGAGGGTATTTCAACTTTATCATATCTATAGAGAGAATTTACCTTTAC
The DNA here is from genome assembly GCF_002162155.2 of Triticum dicoccoides. Classification (NCBI taxonomy): domain Eukaryota; kingdom Viridiplantae; phylum Streptophyta; class Magnoliopsida; order Poales; family Poaceae; genus Triticum; species Triticum dicoccoides. The sequence continues at coordinate 125,154,097 of NC_041383.1, read as the reverse complement.
TACCTGTGCCGGGTTATCAAGACAATATGGTTCTTCAGGCGGTAAATTAAGACCATGTATTTCTTCAATAGGAGGTAAATTCTTAACATCTTCAGCTTTAATACCTTTTTCTTTCATTGATTTCTTTGCCTCTTGCATATCTTCAGGACTGAGAAATAAAACACCTCTCTTCTTCGGAGTGGGTTTAGGAATAGGCTCAGGAGTTGGCTCAATTGGTTCAGGAATTACTTCAGGAATTGGCTCGGGAAGAGTCCAATTATTTTCATTAGCCAACATATTATTCAATAGTATTTCGGCTTCGTCGACTGTTCTTTCCCTGAAAACACAACTAACACAACTATCCAAGTAGTCCTTGGAAGCATCGGTTAGTCCATTATAAAAGATATCAAGTATTTCATTTTTCTTCAGAGGATGATCAGGCAAAGCATTAAGTAACCGGAGAAGCCTCACCCAAGCTTGTGGGAGACTCTCTTCTTTGATTTGCACAAAATTATATATTTCCCGCAAGGCAGCTTGTTTCTTATGGGCAGGGAAATATTTAGCAAAGAAGTAATAAATCATATCCTGGGGACTACGCACACAACCAGGAGCAAGAGAATTATACCAACTCTTAGCATCACCCTTTAATGAGAACGGAAATATCTTAAGGATATATAAATAGCGAGACTTCTATCATTAGTAAACAGGGTGGCTATATCATTCAACTTGGTAAGATGTGCCACAACAGTTTCAGATTCAAGGCCATAAAAAGGATCAGATTCAACTAAAGTAATAATATCAGGATCAACAGAGAATTCATAATCCTTATCAGTAACACAGATAGGTGCAGTAGCAAAAGCAGGATCGGGTTTTATTCTAGCATTAAGAGGCTACTGCTTCCATTTAGCTAATAATTTCTTAAGATTATTTCTATCATTGCAAGCAAGAATTTCCATATCAGCTTTTTCATTCATAACATAACCCTTAGGGACAACAGGTAAAACATAATCACTGGGGGGACCTTCATCATCACTATCATCAGTAATAGGATCTTCAGTAATTTCATTCCCCCTAAATCTGTCAAGTTGTTCATCAAGAAATTCACCTAATGGCACAGTAGTATCACGCACAAAAGTAGTTTCATCATGCATAGCAGAAGTTGCATCATCAACAACATGCGACATATCGGAATTCATAGCAGTAGCAGGTTTAGGTGTCTCAAGCCTACTAATAACGGAAGGAGAATCTAGTGCAGAGCTAGATGGCAGTTCCTTACCTCCCCTCGTAGTTGAGGGCAAAATATTAGTTCGATCATCTCTCAAGTTCTTCATAGTGATCAACAGATATAAATCCCAAGTGACTCAGAGAATAGAGCTATGCTCCCCGGCAACGACGCCATAAATTAGTCTTGATAACCCAAAAGTATAGGGGATCGCAACAGCTTTCGAGGGTAGAGTATTCAACCCAAATTTATTGATTCGACACAAGGGGAGCCAAAGAATATTCTTGAGTATTAGCAGTTGAGTTGTCAATTCAACCATGCCTGGATAACTTAGTATCTGCAGCAAAGTGTTTAGTAGAAAAAGTGGTATGATAATAATAGTAACGGTAGCAAAAGTAAAGATAAATGTTTTTGGGTTTTTGTAGTAGTTGTAACAGTAGCAACGGAAAAGTAAATAAGTGAAGAACAATATGTGAAAAGCTCGTAGGCAATGAATCAGTGATGGATAATTATGCCGGATGCGATTCCTCATGTAATAGCTATAACAAAGGGTGATATAGAACTAGCTCCAATTCATCAATGTAATGTAGGCATGTATTCCGTAAATATTCATACGTGCTTATGCAAAAGAACTTGCATGACATCTTTTGTCCTACCCTCCCGTTGCAGCGGGGTCCTTACGGAAACTAAGGGATATTAAGGCCTCCTTTTAATAGAGATCCGGAACAAAGCATTAACACATAGTGAATACATGAACTCCTCAAACTACGGTCATCACCGAGAAGTATCCTGATTATTGTCACTTCGGGGTTGTCGGATCATAACACATAATAGGTGACTATAGACTTGCAAGATAGGATCAAGAACACACATATATTCATGAAAACATAATAGGTTCAGATCTGAAATCATGGCACTCGGGCCCTAGTGACAAGCATTAAGCATAGCAAAGTCATAGCAACATCAATCTCAGAACATAGTGGATACTAGGGATCAAACCCTAACAAAACTAACTTGATTACATGGTAAATCTCATCCAACCCATCACCGTCCAGCAAGCCTACGATGGAATTACTCACGCACGGCGGTGAGCATCATGAAATTGGTGATGGAGGATGGTTGATGATAACAACGGCGACGAATCCCCCTCTCCGGAGCCCCGAACAGACTCCAGATCAGCCCTCCCGAGAGAGATTAGGGCTTGGCGGCGGCTCCGTGTCGTGAAACGCGATGAAACTTTCTCCCTGAATGTTTTCTCCTCGAACGTGAATATATGGAGTTGGAGTTGAGGTTGGAGGAGGTCCAGGGGGCCCACGAGATAGGGGGCCGCGCCCTATGGGGGGAGCGCCCCCTATCTCGTGGACAGGCCGTGGGCCCCTGGCACTAATTCTTTCGCCAAAAATTCTTATTAAATCTGAAAAGTGCCTCTGTGGATTTCCAGGACATTCCGAGAACTTTTCTTTTCTACACATAAAACAACATCATGGCAGTTCTGCTGAAAACAGCGTCAGTCCGGGTTAGTTTCATTCAAATCATGCAAGTTAGAGTCCAAAACAAGGGCAAAAGTGTTCAGAAAAGTAGATACGTGGGAGACGTATCACTTAACGGCGGTGATCATGTCCCGGCAGCTCCCGACCGCGTACGCGTCGATGAGGCCAAGCAAGCACAGTAGCATCGCCACCTCGAGCGTGTGTCGTCGGACCAGGCCCCTCGTCCGGACCATGAGGATGACAACCAAGGACGCCACGAACATGGTCGAGTTGCAATAGAACACCATGTAGCTGCTAGGGCTCATCAGTGACAGTATCGGGTCGCCGGCCTTGTAGCACCAGACGCCACCCGGCGGGTCAAGCCCCACGTGGTAGGTGATGGTTGCACGAGAGTAGCAAGAAGAAGAAGCATCAACTTAAGCTTCTCCATGCCCGCTGGTTTGTTATTGCCTGTTTTTGCCACCTCATCCATGGCCATGTTGCCACCATCTTATGTTGTTCTATCTACTTGCGATCGCCCTTCTCCAGAGCCTCTTTTTTCAGCCAACTTAAAGAATAGGCACAAACAAATTGATGTGGTAGCCAGTTGGTGTTATTGAGAGGATTCGAGACTTTTTTTGATGAAAGAAGGGCTCTCCCCTTCCGATTTTCATTAAGAAAACCGAGTAAAAGGCACTGGCGGTCAGAGAACTTGTCATTCGGGTGCATTTAAGTCACACTACTTGCAAAACGGAAAAACCCGTCACAGAACTTGCAATGCGGGTGCATCTAGGTCACATTGGCCATCTGGACAGGCCAGCCGCCCGGTTTTCTCTGTTTCGGGGTCAGGCGAGGCGCACGTGACCTGGGTGGGGGCTTGTTTCTTTGCATAAAAGCCCCTATTCTCTTTGCGAATCAAGTCGTGACAACCCTGGGGGAGACGACTGGAGGTGGCGCTGCGGGTACACAGAGCTCATCGACGGCAAGGGAACAAGCAACATGGATGGAGCTGCTGATGTTGAGGACGGAAGGGTATGGAGGCCCGATGTACGGTGAGTCCTCAGACCCCTCCCCCACCGCTCCTCCCCCCAATCAGCTAGGGTTTTTCTGTCGCCATGATTGAGGTTGATTGACACTCCCTCCAAGTTCTTATCAATATGTTAGTTTGTGAATGATCAGTAGTTAGTTTATTCCCTTAATATTCTAGTATCAGGCCCTTAGATTTCTTGGGCTCACTGCTAGGGTTTGTGAATTTTGCTGCCGCTCATCGTTTATTTTGCAATGTAGGGTTTGATTCACCAAAATTCAGTATAGAGCTGCACCATGGTGGTTTCTTCACTGGGGAAGGAAATAACATGGCATATTTGGATGAGAAATTATCAATGTGTGATAACCTTGACAGGAACACTTTCTGCCATGATATGATTGACCATATGCTACAACAGTTAAACTATGCACTTGATCAGCTAGAAATTGTGTTGTGGTGCCCACCTGGTAGAATAATAGCTAATCTGGTCCCAATTGACTTTGAATTTGACTGTCTCAAGATGGCAAGAGCTTTTGTGCATTCTAAGGTCCTTTTTTTATTTGTGAATCATGTGAAAAGAAGTGAGGAAGATGACATTGCTTATAAGGATGGACCTGAACTGCCTCCAGTAATACTTAGCCCTATAAGCAAAGATAAATTGAGGCACATGAAATCAGAGAGCACATAAGGTATTGTAGATAATGCTGAAAATTCAGGAAAAATGCCAGATTTAGGTACTGTAGAGGATCCTGAAAATTTAGAAATTTTAGATAACTCAGAAGATTCAGAAGAGGACTGGGAATGTGATTCAGAGACTGATCCAACTTGGTATGACAATGATTATGCAATGGATGAAGATGATGATTTGTATGAGAAGAATGTAGATGATGCAGTGCAGGATGCATTGTTTGAGAAGGGGAAGAAAATAGGAGCTGAGTACAGACATGTTCCAGGCACAGACGATGTCAGTGAAGATGATTTACAGCTCCCAAAAGAGGAAGATTTGGAGAAAATGCACAAGAGTGACTCTTATGATGAGGAGTACAAGAAGAAGAAAAAGAAAGAGAAACCCATATACAAGTTCAAAACATTTAACCCATTTGTTGACATGGAAAATCCTCAATTCAAACTAGGGATGGTCTTTGATTCAGTTGAGCTAGTGAGGAAAGCAGTAGCACATTATGCAGTGAAGAATAGAGTGCAAATCAAGAAAAGGAGAAACAACAAACAGAGATTTGAGGCAATATGTACAGAGGGATGCCCTTGGAAGCTGGTGGCTGTGGCAGATAACAGGACACAGTCCTTTCTTGTGAAGACATACGTTGGAGAGAACAATTGTGAGAAGGTCTGGGATGTGAAAGAACCGACAGCCCCCTATCTGGCAAAGAATTATGTAGAGAAGTTCAGAGACAATGACAAGATGTCATTGTCTACATTTGGAAGGAAAGTGAGGAAGAAATATAACATGGAAGTAAGTAGGCACAAACTTGGGAGAGCTAGGAAAGCAGCATTGGAAGTGGTACATGGGGATGAGGTGAAGCAGTATACACTTCTCTGGAAATATGCACAGGATTTGAGAACTAGCAACCCAGGATCTTCTTTCTATCTAAACCTAGAGCATGGATTATTTAGCACATGTTACTTTAGTCTTGCAGCTTGCAAGATAGGGTGGCTCAAGGGTTGCAGGCCCATTATATGCCTTGATGGCACATTTATAAAGAAAAAATATGGTGGCCATTTACTAACTGCAGTAGGTATAGATGGGAATGATTCTATCTATCCAATTGCAATGGCACTGGTGGAGACAGAGTGCCATGCCTCATGGTCTGGGTTCCTAGCTACACTAAAGCAAGATCTTAATATTCTAAACACAAGCAATTTCAGCATTATGAGTGATAAACAGAAGGTAGCTATTTGTAGCCATTTCTTTCAATTAACTTCACTGCATTTTCTGCAATTTCTATTACTGAACTTTTCTGCACTTTTCTATAACTGAACATTTCTGCAATTAGGGGCTCATCAAAACTGTACAGGAGCATTCCCATGACTCTGAGCACAGGTTTTGTGTTAGACACCTCTACCAAAACCTACATGCAGTACACAAGGGAGAGACTATCAGGCAGCAACTCTGGGCTTGTGCCAAATCTACCACACCAACTATTTTTGAGCAGAATATGGAGAAGCTAAGTCAAGACAATCCTGAGGCATATAAATGGTTGGAGGAGAAGCCACCAAATCAATGGTCAAGGGCATATTTTGATGTATTTCCAAAATGTGATATTCTTCTTAATAATACATGTGAAGTCTTCAACAGGTAACAATACATGTGAATTTTAATGCAATTTCTTTTACTGAATTTTAATGCAATTTCTTTTACCGAATTTTAATGCAATTTCTTTTACTGCATACAGGTACATCTTAGAGGCCAGAGAGCTACCAGTCATGTCTATGTTTGAGAGAATAAAATCTCAGATCATGCATATGCACATGACAAAGAAAAAAGAAGCTCTACAGAAATGGTTAGGGAATATAACTCCCAAAATAAGAGAAAAGTTTAGGAAGAATGTGGAGTTGTCAGCCCACTGCCACCCAGAAGAATCAGGCATGGGTGTCTTTGCAGTTTTGTCAAATGAGAAAACCTACATAGTGGAGCTGGACATGCACACTTGTACTTGCAGAAGATGGCAGCTGACTGGAATTCCATGTAGCCATGCATGTGCTTGCTGCAGACACGAAAGAATAAGGCCCGATACTATGGTGTCTTCCTGTTACTCAGTGCAGACATATCTATGTGCTTACGGAGTTCAGGTGTATCCAACTAGAGACAAAGATGACTGGGCTCCAGTTAATGCTGTACCTATATTGCCACCACACTATGAGAAAAGAGCTGGGAGAAGGAGGAAGAACAGAAGGCAACAACCAGAGGAGAGTGGGATGGCACTAAACGCAGCAGGCATGGTGCTATTATGCATTGTGGGTATTGCAAAGCAGCTGGGCATAACAGAAGTGGGTGCTCACAGCTGAAAGCTGCTGTACTAAGAGAAGTTGTAGAGGAGGAGGAGGAACAGGTACAAAATGAGCAATCAACTGCAGAGCAACCTAGTGAGAGGACAGAGAAACCTAATGAGAGGAGCACAGCTACAGATCAACCTACTGACCCACAACCTAGAGCACAGAGTTCCAGGGGAGGAAGAGAAAGCCAACTGACAAAATGAGAGAACAGGTAGAAGAAATGATGGAAAAGGCAAAAAAGAAGAAGTCCAAAATGGTTGTTGATGCCAATGGAGATGTTGACTACCCAGTGATCCTAACTGTAAGTACATTATTCTTTACTTGAAACATGTAAAGGAAAACAAGTTACAATACCTGACAATATATATCTGTTTCTTAGCACATCCAGCAGAGAAATTTGAATCCACAATTGGACCCAACACAACAAAAAGATAACATGATGCACATTTTGTCACATGAGGTATTTAAAATATATTTTTGTTTTTTCTTCCAGTTTTACTGCAATTGAACATTTTGGCACATTTTGCTCCTCTTACTGCAATTTAATTACCTGATGACTGTATGCTGGGACCTGCAAAAGGAGTTCCTGTTTCTAGGGTGCACCAAATACCAGATGAATCTGCCTTTGTAGAGAAGCACAGATCCAACTTACCTGCTGCCACATTTGTTGCACGACCAGCACAAGGCACACATCAAGGCAGAGGAAGAGGAGCAAGAGGTTCTGGAACATCATGCACATGTAGAGGTGCTGCACCAGCAGGTAGAAGCAGAGGAGCAAGAGGTGTTGCAGCAATAGGTAGAAGCAGAGGAGCAAGAGGTGTTCCACCACTACAAGAAATATGTCAACTTGTGACCTTGACTATTGGTCACTGAAAGGTCACTGTTTTTCATTTGCGACCTTTTTGTGACAAAAAACAGAAGGTCAAAAGATGGCGGTCGTAAACTGACATTCACGACCTTTTCTGTGAGAAGGTCGTAGACATTTACGACCAAAACAGAAGGTCGTTGAACCCATGACCTTTTGTTTTGGTCACTAGCTGTCTGCCTAGGCCACGTCGGAGCCGACGTGGCAATCTGACGTGGCAAAATTGTGACCAATTCATAAGGTCATTACTTAGAATCAACCCAGTCCATTTCGGTGCTTTAGATGGGCCGAGCCCATTAATTCGGCCTTTTATGTTTTTTCTTCTGTGAATTTTTTGTCAGCTTCACGGGCCAAGCCCAACATTTATGCCTTTTTATTGCATGGGTCGTGGCCTTTTCGTATCAACAGTTTTAGTTTTCTTTTTTATAAAATGGTTCACTAGTCAAAACAGGTCCCACTTGTCAGGTTCTGATAAGTGGGTCACAACTATTAGGCCCAGATTCTTCAGATTTCAATTTGACGGTAAGAAAATAACAAGTAGTTAAAATGGCAAGCAGAAAACACACATGATAATTCAAATAACAATTGCCAGATTTAGTACAAGCTCTACAAATGACACGTACTACAAGCTGTAACATATACAGTACTTTACAAGTTCTACAAGTTACACATAATACAAGCTTAGTTGATACAAGCTCTACAAGTATGGGAATCACAGTTACAAGCTATACAAGTGTTTTATTCTTCTGCATGTAGCTCCTTCAATAGCGATCAAATGCTGGACTCAGCTGGTCATAGTCAAGGACTGGGCCTTCCACAGACGCCCTATTACATGAATCAGCTGATAAGAATTAGGAACACTGGGGCCAATATATTATGAAAATTCTATTCAAAAAAGGAGTAAAGAACATCTTTGTTTCATCACGTTACACAAAGGAGCAGCACAAACCACAACTTTACTCGACACACACACGCATACACACATGAATATTAAGCTTAGTTCCAGCAATGGTTTAACAGAGCATGTAATGAATGACAGTTCAATTTCACAGTCGGCCTCAGCATCATCAAACCACCATGCTTATGATCATAATCTAAGCATATCATCAAACAAAACCTACACAGATAAAGATCACGACACATCAAGCCACAGGCGCACCATCGCTGGCATGAGATTCAATGCAACAGCGATGGGGCTACCACAACAGCATCAAAAACCTAAGCATACTACAGAAAATACATAGTTGGTGCTGGAGGGACTGGTGAATTACCTCAATGGCGTGCTTGATGGGTGATGATGGTCCTTCTCAAGGAAGTAGTTGTCGTCCACAGTTAAGAGGTTTCATACATCAAGGAACGAACAACACCGAGAACAGCAAAACACAGAAATAGACACAACAGCGCAGACCATATATAGCAAGGTCGTCATGCACTTGACCCAACATGTTAATCCGTAGAACTATCCTCACCTCTTGAACCTCTCGAACCTGTGCATTAAATTTCTTAAGAGCTTATCCAAGGAAGAAGACAACATACATAAAGAGATACCAAACTACAGCTCCCTTGACCTGTTGTTACGCTGTTATGCAGATTGATGCTTGTTTAACATGTACAGTCGGTACTGCTATCTCTAACAGACAAATTTAAAGTTTTTAATGCATTTTTTTCTATTAGCAAAACTGAATATGCTACTTCCTGATTCATGGCTGCATAGTCCAGCTAGCTACACCAGTTTGCTCTCATGCAAAAATTAGAAAAAAATAACTAACAAATAAATCAACACTGATTTCTATAACACGTACAGTAACTTGCTGATAAAATTTTCTTCTAATTGCATTCTCATATGATTGGGCGAACATGTGATGTTCTAATTTGGTGTGCTATTGGCCAAAGCAAAGGAAGCCTCACCCACGCCTTGTACTAATGCAACTAGCTTAATTGAGTTTTCCTACTTAGAGATAGTACTACACTTTGACTTGCTTCAACTCAGCTGGAAGCTTCATACTAGCAGAACCAGCAACAAACTAGCACTAGCCAGAATGAACCAGGAGGCCAGCGAAGGGACACCAGGTCGATCCCACAAATAAAAACACCAGCGATTGAGAAAGATATCTGGATACCCAGCCGCAAGCAGATCCGTTGAGAAATCCACTTGAGCTACAGCACCACCAATGGATACGAGATAGCAGGCCAGTGCCAAACATAGTGGTAGTAGTTCCAGTGACGATAGTAGAACAATGACAGGCTTTGCAAGCCTGTGACATACTGTACACGGCAATAGGAGCAAAAATCTAATAAATTCATTACATGCTTGCCAATAAAAATAACAAGTTACCTACACACAAGGAAACATAAACTTGAGAGGTTGAGATCAAGGCCTATCAACTACATCATATATATATATGCATCAAAAAACAAGGCCATATGGACCAATGCATCATAATTATCAGTTTTAAACACTACAGGATCTGACCGACTGACCGAGCCTGATGAATCAATAGGTGTGAAATGCATTGATACTTTGCTCTGTATTAAAATTGACAGCTATATTAATTTATATTTATACTCATTAGAGATAGTCATAATATTGGGACGTGGACACTCATCAAGATAACTCTAAAAGAGTTTGACAAGATATGCAACAGAAGTCATAGATCCAGAACAATAGAAATAATGACATTCTATTCTGATGAACACTTATTTACGCTGGATCTCGAATATCACAGACACTGTAGTTGTTGGGCAACTCTATCTACACCATTCTAATGCTTAAACACTGTCTACATGAGCATTTTAATACCACTCGCCGTTTCAGTTGACCACACAAATAATCTGGCAAGCACGATGCAGATGCCACCCAGGTAGGCGATCAGTTTTTCTAGACAGTAGACAATAGGGCAATCATGCCTCGTGCAAGTTAACAAATGCAAGGAAAACAAGAAGCTTCAACAGCTTTTAGCTGGCAAACTCTCAAGGTTGACCTCCCCAACAGCTTCAGCAGCAGCTTTTAGCTGGCAAACAAATCAAGTCAGTTGGCTAGACAAAGGAAAACAAAGCAAGCTTGTTTTCTTGACTATTTACAGAACTTTGTAATAGAAAAGTAAAGTGTTGGGCATGCAGAAAAGGGCAAAGAAGAAAGTCGATGCCAATCACAACTTCTATAGATGGAGATAAACAGAAATAGATAACATTTCTTACATATCTAGCTACAACCAACTTGTTCATCATATTCAGTCATGTCACAGTTGAGAGTAAACATTGACAGTTTATGGACATTTTGCTAGAAGGACATGTCACACTTGTATTCACATGGACATTGATCTAATGGATCAATTGAAGGCAGTTTTTATTTATTCGCATGCACTTCAAGTCAAATGGGATAATCAAAGACAGACACTCTCTATCCATGTGATTTTATTACTAGTCCCCGGAACCAACAGGTGGTTTAGCTGATTCAGAAATTCATCCAGCCTACTAACTAGACGTATGATGCTTCCTTCAAAAATGTCAGTCTTTTCTGTCACCTCTCCGAAGGTGGCGCCCTGTGAGGAAAATGTTTCAGGACTCTACATAGAATATAACTACAAAAACTGCAGCAGCAATACAGATGCAGAGTATGATTGCATCAGATGTCGAGATTATGCATGATAAGAATCAATGAATCAATTGGCTGACCAACCTTTGACCAGCAGTATATGATGTCCATCAGGTAGGGTTTACAAGTTGATTCAACATATTCCTCAACATTGACCTCCAATTTGCATTCCTGTTGTACCTAAAACAAGAGTGAGAAATCAGAGTTCCCAATCAAGCATAGGGACTATAGGGAGATGGGTGGCGATATAGTGATGATACCTGGGTGGCATGTGACCGAGCCTCGCAGATCTAACTTGGGAGGTTGTCCTGACCATAACAGCCAGATCGACGAAAGATCCATGCGGGGCTCCATGTTTTGCATGTCCGGGCCACGCTCGGGCTCCAACCCTGAATCCACGGCGGTGTTGTGCTGCCATCCTAACCCTAGACGAGAAGTACAGGTGCAGGACTCCCCACGAGGTACGAATCGGGGGTGACATGTGAGGAGGGTTAGATCTGCGAGGGAGACAAGAAGAGGTGAGGAACACAGGGAGGGATGTGACGAGGAGGAGTGGAGAGACTCACCTGAGTCACCGAAACCACGACGACGACGTGCTGCCCACAACCCTAGCCGCTGGGCAGGGTTGCGCTTGGCCGCTCGAGGACGCGCGCGCCGGATCTAGCCCGGTGGGAGGAAGGAGCGGAGGAAGGGGGTCATGGTGGTGGGTTGGGCGCTGCTGGAGGACGCCGGAATCGGGCGGGATCTGGTGGAAACTGGCCCGTCGGTGGTGGTGGCGGCGAGAAGTGTGGTGCGAGGGGGAGGGAGGCACGGGGGAGAGAGAAAT
>NC_041383.1:125085782-125141811 GCF_002162155.2 Triticum dicoccoides | reverse complement strand
ACGGGGGAGAGAGGTGTGAGAGGGTGGGGTGGGGGGGGGGGTAAGGGCAGCCGTTGGATTCGAGAGCATCCAATGGTGTATGAGGCATGATCCGCGTGAGATGGCTATGGCCCAATCAGAATGCAGTACACGTGTACAACGTTATGACCATCTAAAATTGGTCGTGAGATGGCTATGGCCCATTTTTTTTCAATTTTTTGAGTGTCCAGAATGATTTTTTGGACGGCTGCTACGGATCAACCGACAGATTTTCACTAAGAAATCAATCGCATCGAGAGTCACGTGAAGCTCCATTACAACCACCGGTGAAGCTTCGGTACAGCTGCGGTGAAGCTCCATTGCAGCACCGCCCATTGCATCGCAGCTGCAGGTGCACCGGTGAAGCTCCATTGCAACCTCTGGCCTCCCTTGCACGCAAAGCTCCTGGCGACGAGCTGCGTTGAAGCACTGGCGGCGAGCTTCGTTGCAGCGCCGATGGCGTGTTGTGGCCGCCTCCGGCAACTGCACCTCCGTGCTGTGTTGTAGCATCGGCAAGGTGTGGACCCAAGTCTGACATGCCTCTTCCTGCTGTGTTGCAGCACCGATGCAAGCGGTGGCCACCGACGCTCCTGCAGAGGACGCGGCTTACGATCGAGAGAAATAAATCGGTTGATTTAAGTACTTTTCCATTTTTTGAAGAAGCTACCAAATATCTGTTGCAGAATTGGACCAAATCAATTTTGTAAAATACTAAATCATTTATAGGTAAAAAAGTATCTATTTCATTAGAGAAACACCAAAAAAATCGCAAGATTCAACCACTAGCTAGGAACGGTCATGCCCGCCGTTTTGACCGCATTTTGAAACGGGCATGAAAAATTCAAAAGAAAAGGAAAACCTTCACATTGTGTCATTATATGGCATATTTTGTTCAAATGATCTCATATTGTGCACAAGGGTGCATATTGGAATGGAAAACAATGTTGCCTAAGGAAGTTTTCATTTTCTTCGAGCGAAAAAATCATTTTTCATTTTTTGAGTGCCCGAAATGAGTTTTTTTTATGAAGGACCTACCATATATTTGTTGCAAAATTGTACCTAATCAATTTTCTAAAATACTAGGACATATTTAATGCACAATTGACCAAATGGTTGGGTGTAAAAAGTGTTGATCCACCTCTCGTGAAAAAGACAAATTTTCATCGATTCAACTGGAAGCGGGTCAAATTTGAACTGTAGCTACCTCGTAGTTTGCTCTTTATTTTTTCCAAAAATCATTTCTAGGTACATAAGTATCTATTTAATGAGAGAAACACCAAAAAAATTCCAAGATTCAACCACTAGCTAGGAACGGTCAAGCCCGTCGTTTTGACCGCATTTTGAAACGGGCATAAAAAATTCAAAAAAAATCAAAAAATTGGAAAACCTTCGCATTGCGTCATTATATGTGACCGAGTTACCAGGAAAAATAATAAACATGTAATATGACAATTATTTTAAAAAAGTGTTCTCGGAAATGAGCTATCATGCGTGAAGATTCATGGCTTTCAAGCCAAATGATCAATCTTATGGCCACATTCATGGCATAGTTTGTTCAAATAATCTCATATTGTGCACAAGGGTGCATCTTCTAATGGCAAACAATGTTGCCTAAGGAAGTTTTCATTTTCTTTGCACGAAAAATTCATTTTCCATTTTCCAAGTGCCTGAAATGAGTTTTTTTTATGAAGGACCTACAATATATTTGTTGCAAAATTGTACCTAATCATTTTTATAAAATACTAGGGCATATTTAATGCAAAATTGACCAAATCGTTGGGTGAAAAAAGTTTTGATCCACCTCCGGTGAAAAAGACAAATTGCCGTCGATTCAGCTGGAAACGGGTCAAATTTGAACTGTAGCTGCCTCATAGTTTGCTCTTTATTTTTTCCAAAAATCATTTCTAGGTACATAAGTATCTATTTAATCATAGAAACACCAAAAAAATTCCAAGATTCAACCACTAGCTAGGAACGGTCAAGCCCGCTGTTTTGACCGCATTTTGAAACGGGCATAAAAAATTCAAAAAATAAAAAAAATTGGAAAGCCTTCGCATTGTGTCATTATATGTGACCAAGTTTCCAGGAAAAATAATAAACTTGTAATACGGTAATTATTTTAAAAAAGTGTTCTAAAAAATGAGCTATCAAGTGTGAAGATTCATGGCTTTCAAGCCAAATGATCAATCTTATGGCCACATTCATGGCATAGTTTGTTCAAATGATCTCATATTGTGCACAGGGGTGCATATTGGAATGGCAAACAATGTTGCCTAAGGAAGTTTTCATTTTCTTTGGACGAAAAAACCATTTTTCATTTTCTGAGTGCCTGAAATGAGTTTTTTTGTGAAGGACCTACCATATATTTGTTGCAAAATTGGACCTAATCAATTTTAAAAAATACTAGGCCATATTATAATGCACAATTGACAAAATGGTTGGGTGAAAAAGGTTTTGATCCACCTCTGGTGAAAAAGACAAATTCCCGTCGATTTAGTTGGAAGCGGGTCAAATTTGAACTGCAGCTGCCTCATAGTTTGCTCTTTATTTTTTCCAAAAATAATTCCTAGGTAAATAAGTATCTATTTAATCAGAAATACATAGTTTGATGGCGAGACATCGAGGTTTGGACGGTGGCCGAGGGCCCCAACTCTAGAGCGCGTAAGATCGCATGCCCTCCGCGTGGTCACCGTGTGACCGTGGCGTTGCCATGTGTTCTGGGCGGCCTAGGCATGTCTAGTAGGTTGGGAACTCCCCAGGTAGGTGCTAGGAAGAAAATCACGAAATAAGATTCTCACGAGGAGACCGATCGATGCTCAAACATGAATAAGCAGCCAAGTGTTTGATTTGCGGTACAGGAAATGCACATGGCTAATGGGCTGAGTTTTGGCTTAGGATGATCAGTTACTAAGAAGACCATCTTCACAAATTTTCACCTCAAAAGGAGGAGCCTAGGTGGTACTTGCTTTACAAAGTACCACACTGGACATAAATACGAATGTTGAAGCTGGGCTCAAAATAATGAATGGATTGAGCTGGCATTTGGTGGAGGATGGTTATTTGGGCATAGGAAAGCACTGTAGAAAATGGATACCATTTGGACATGCCAAAGTGGTACTTCCTTCACAAAGTGCTGCTCTGAACAGAATAGGAAATGAATATTTTCGAATTATTTTTGAACTAGGCAAGGAATGTTTTTGACATATTTGATGAAGATATGATCCAAAACATTTATGAGAATTTTTTGGGAATTTTTGGAATAACAAAAATATAGGTTGCTTCACAACCTACGGCAAAAACTGCCACATGGACATGACACATAGGCAAAATTGATGAGATGGCGCCTAGTCATCACAACCCACCACAATCTACAAGGCTATGACCATCTATATTGGTCACTAACAACTAGAAATAAGGCAACGGACTAGCACTGTTTGCTTTGTGACCATTTCGTGTAAGGAAATTACGACCTTTCTGACCAAAATGGTCGCAATGGTTTAGGGTTTGGAGCCCCCCGAACAGCTTTTGACCAATTGGTCTGAAATGGTCATAGATCTATGACCAATTCTTCCAGGGTCACTGACAGAAGGTCACTAGTTGACATATTTCTTGTAGTGCACCAGCAGCCAGAGGAGGAAGAGGTGTTGGCCCAGCAGCCAGAGGAGGAAGAGGTGCAGCAAAGAGAACTTCAACAAGAGCAAGTGGGCTGGGAAGAACAAAGAAAACAATTAAAACAAGGGGAATGGAGTGGCCCCTCTTTGGTGAAGGATCAAGTAGAAATGCTAGCTACAGCAGATGAACATGAGCAAACCGAATCCCAATCTACACAAGGAGCTCCGGCAGATGAAGAGTGAAATGCTTTTATTTTTTTATGTTCTAGAACTATGGTACATAAGACTGCAACATCTTTTGTGATGACCTTTTGGTACAAAACTTAAACTTGTTAGCCCTATGTAATGGTATGTTGGTATGTTGCTACAAAACTGAATCTTCCAACACTTCTTTCTTGCACTGAATTTGCTACAGTTTAGTTATGAACGTATATACAGACAAAGTTTAGCCCATTTTCATAACACAACATGCAACAGAGCACTGATTCTTAACATATAAGATCTCTTACAATAACACAAATGACAACTCGTATTACGAACTCTTACACAAACAAGTTCAGAACATAACACACACTTTCACTGACAAATCAACTAAAAACATACTCAACTCCAACTCCTACATATCCAACACTACATATGCACTTCTTTGCACTTAAGCGTTACCATATGGTCCAGGTCCACTACCATCTATCTTGCCACGCCAGCTTATGAAAGTGTGCTTGCGGTTGAGATCGGCGTCCTCGTCAGGGAGTAACTCATCAGGCAACCCTTCATCTGGCAATGGGCCATGGTCGATGACCTCCTTGACATGCATGGTCACTGGAAAATCAATGGTGCCACGATCAGTTGGAGAGTTCGGGCACGGCGGTGAATGAGCATTCTCGTCATCAGAGTCTGGCGTCCACGGTTGCAGAGGAGGAGCCGGAACAGAGACAGTGAGCACCTTCGGAATGGCACTAGGATTGCGTAGCTACGCTGTGCAAGGCAGCACCCACTTGTCAGTAGCCGGGAGCATGTCGATGAGCTCACCGTCGACACCGGCGAGCACCAGGTTGACGGTATCCAGGTCCCAGGCCTCTTCCGGGAACCCCTCCAAGCTCAACGTCGTCTTGTACTCCAGCTTCGACGGCCTACCATGCGACAAACTTGACCAATGTTGAAAACTAATTCTGCTGCCGCCGCAACGCACCTGCTCCGACGCGAGCACCACCAAGTGCAATCCTCCAGCGAGTCAAACCACACGAAAAAGTGGAATGGTGGGCTGGTCACCTCCACCTTCATGGCTGCCGACCTGATGCCACAATGAGACGCCATCGCCGCGGCGAGTGTCTCCGGCGTCACAAGGCTCCGCGACTGTCCAATGATGCTGGCATACAGCGCTCTCCCATGGAATGCTTGCTCTAGCGCCGCCATGCCAGCAGTGCAAGCGATGAGAACGCGGCCTCGCGCGGGGCGCAAATCCGGCTCACCGCGCTGTCACACCTCCTGAGGGAAGACACACGAGTCCGGGATGCAAGACCATCCCACGACCGGCGTGGACGACCTCGCTGGAAGGACAGCGCTGCCACTACCTCCGGCGACGACGGCACAGCTACGCAGTGCCATGCTCTCCTCGCTCACGCCGACGCTGGCCACACTGCCTGCCGCAGCGACGACGACGCGACTACTTCCGATGGGAGGGCTACCTCTGCTCCACACAGAAGGGACGCCGCCACAGCTCTCGGTCTCGCCGTCATCAACGCCACCACCCATGTCGCCAACTAGGGATTTGGTTTTCAATTTGGGAACTAGGGTTCTTATTCTGGATCGAGAAGGGGAACGGGGAAAGGGCTTGTTTTATAAAATATCATTTTTGCATTATGACCCTCGTAATAAACCACTAGGGGCTTTTGTGCAAAGATACAGAGAAAACCGGGCGGTTGGCCGGTCCAGATGGCCAATGTGACCTAGATGCACCCGCATTGCAAGTTCTGTGACGGGTTCCGTTTTGCAAGTAGTGTGACTTAAGTGCACCTGAATGACAAGTTCTCTGACCGCCGGTGCCTTTTACTCAATAAAACCAAAGCAGTTCAATAACAAAGTTCAGAAACCAAAGCCTAGCTACCAACGAAGACAGGAACGCAACTCTGGGCTCCCCTACCAGGAGGCCAGAGCTGCAACATATGCACAAACATCATCTAGATCCATCATATTACAATCATCTCCAGGACATCAGCCACCAAGTGCCCAGAAACTCATACAAGTCCAAAAGACACTACGAGAAGTGAAAGCAACAAAAGAGAAGCTAACAGCAGCCTCAGGGGGAGACTTCTTCTTTTCTCATCCATCCAGGCGCAGCACATTGTATCTCCACCCTTGCGAAGCTCTGTAGATCTCATTTGCTACATGTACTAACATCTTTGTGCTTAGCTCCAGTACCCCTTTTGGTGCTCCTTTATCTGAAATATTGACCAATCCAGAATCCATCGGCACATTAGTTTGATCAAGGTCATAGGATCAGTAATTTTCTTATCATCAAAGATAATGCCATTCCTGTATTTCCACAAAAAGTTCAGAATAAAGCAGAAATCCCAACTAGCACTAGTTTTTATCATCTTCCTTAAATGTTTTGATCCATGGGCCCAGACACTCCTCGATTGATGGAGTTTTCTTAAGCCCCAAAGAGCATTGTAGCAGACTCCAAATCAAGGAGGCAGCCGAGCAAGTAAAGAACAGATGATTAACTGATTCATCTTTACCACAGAATACATATCTTTTCTCTCCCTTCCACCCCCTTTTCAGAAGGGAGTCTCTGGTAAGAATGCTTTTTCTATTGACTAACTATAAGAAGACTTTGATTTTTGCTGGAACTTTAATCTTCCATTAAAAAAATTTGTGGAGAATTAAGATTAACAACAACCAGTTCCCTATACAATAATTCAATTGAAAATTTTGGTTAACAGTTTGGGTCCAAATTATCTCATCTTTCCCTCCCCCCATTTCTATCTCCTCACATCTGTTGGAATAAGCCACGGCGTGTGTGGTCGGGCTCGTCGGGTGCGCGCGGGACGGGCGAGACACACTGGTACCGTCGGGCTCGTCGGGTGCGTGCGGGACGCGCGAGACACACTGGTACCGTCGGGCTCGTCGGGTTCGTCGGGCATGTCGGTGACGCGCAGGATGGGCGGGACATGCGGGACGTAGCAGCGTGGCGTGTGCGTGTGTGGCGTGTGTGTGGCGTAGTCTCCACGGTAGATAGGCTGGGTCGTGGCTGTTGGAGCAGCCGCGTCAAGCTAGCTAGGTAGGTGGTTAACGATCCATTGGGAGCGGCCGCGGTGTGCGCGTCACGGGTGCATGCGGCCGGGCATGCACGTGCGCGCAGCAGGGCGGGGTGGGCTGAGTCATGTGCTTGCCAGCCCGGGTATAAATCCCGTAGACCATGTGATGATTGTAACCACGGTATGGAGTTTTGTGATTTGGAATAGTAACGGGACTGTGGTACGGCCGGGTGAAACTCCAGTATCCTTCTCTTTTCTCTCTGTACTCATGCTTCTTCTATCTCCTGATAGGTGAGAGAGAGAGCTAGTTAGAGCTGCGCCAACAACATCTACTTTTGAGACTATTCCAAAGTCCCAAAGTTTCTCCATATAAGGTTCTTCTAAATCTAAAGCCATGCCATCCCTTCTGTATGGCTTCTACAACTGTTAAATTGTGATCAAAGCACAAACCGTACAGTCTGGGATAAGCCTCTTTCAAGGTTTATCATCCACCCACATCTTCCCAAAACCAGAGGATTCGAGACAACCACCAACGCCATCATCACGAGGAAGATGTAGACGAGAACCAGGTCGATCTGCGCGATGACATAGGCAGAGGAGCCGGCGTCGTCCCCGTAGCCCCCGGAGACGTAGGCCCCCAGGAGGCCGAACAGCACGACCAGGATGAGCCCGCACAGCTGCATCATGGCGCAGCACCGACTCTCCAGCCTCCGGACCAGGAGCAGCACGATGATGAGGTGCGACGCCACGAACGCCGTGGTATTGCAGTAGAAGAAGGCCTTCAGGTGGAGGGGTTTGCGGCCGTGCACTTCCTCACCGCCGCCCCTGGGCAGGCTCAAGCTAGCGGAGTACGAGATCCCCACCGCGAATGTCGCAAGCAGCATGAGTACCTTGCGTTGCTCTCTGAGCTTGAGAGACTCCTCGGGGCTCTGCTCCTCGGGCAATCCGAGCTCCGGTTCTGATTCTGTCTCTCCCTCATCATGGCGGCGTGGCCGAGAGCCGATGGTCTCGTCTACCCGTCGTTCGCTTGGGGAGGCGAGCTTAAGGTCCCATATGGTACGGTGGTTACTGATTATACGACATGGTTGGCGGTCCGTCGGTAGCCAATCTAGCGTTGGTCACCGGCTCTCAACGCCTTTTTGTCTATGACGCTGGCCTAGATCATGGGATGAGATTTGTTGCCTCTTCCGGCGAGCGTCACGGCGCCACCAGTAGTCGGCGTGGTTTCTAGTTTGGTTATGTGCATTGATCCAGGACTCAATTGTAATACTCTTTTCCTTGAAGTTCTTTGTACAAATTTCCCATACTCCACATTTCTATATCGCTGGAAGATTTCACATTTGTGTGTAAATGTCATCTACACAATGTGCATTGTAAGACTGCGGTTTCTCTAAAAAATAAGTCAGAGTATTATCTTATTTACAAAATTACTGGTGTCTATATAGTGTGAGTTGGAAAATACTATTTTCTCTGTCTCAAAATATAAGACGCTTTTTGACATTATACATGTGATGCTTGTCCTGGTGTACTCTATAAAACTCGGAGCTTCTTGAATCTTGAGCTTAGTGGAGGTAGCAAATTGCACCACTTGGCTGTAAACGCAACTTCGTAAATAGTCGAATGAACAGTCTTGTGGCAAGGGGCCTTGAAGTGGATTATAATTACTTAGACCAATGAGGCAATGAAGCGAGCAAGCCTTCTGACAAGCTGAATCAAGCCACCAGCTCCTCCCAGCATAAAATAAAATGGATGATCTGACCACAGCCCCATCGTTGAACGGAGAGAGGAAGTAGCCGACTACTAAGACAAACGAATAGCTACGATTCACGTGTTTCAATCTTGCACAGTTGCACTCTAGCTAGTGTAACCACGAGCTCTGTCGGGCACACAGAGGCTCAGTCTTATCGACCAGTAATGCAAAACCTATGAAAAGTTTCTTACAAAAATTAAATTTACACTTTAACTGTACGTAAGTTGCCTGAAAAATAATTTTGAGTCTGTCGATTTTTCCGACCATTGATTGCTGCTTCAGATCTGTGCTTCCCTTTATTTTTGAGGTATTTTTTTTTCTATTCTTTTGAGGTAAATTTTTTTATTGTGTGGTGTGTTTGATTTGGGCTGGGAATTCGACTGACTACTGTTTTTGGTCAGTCAGTCTTTAACAGGCTGAAGCCCATCTGACGACCCAGCCTTCTCTATCTTCCTTTGTTTCTTTGTCTATCTTTCTTTTCCTGTTTTTATGCTTTTTTGCTTATGCTTTTCTTTATTCTTTTTGTTTATTGGCTGGTTTATTTTTCATTTGTGAGTATTTTTATGTTGTTGGTTGAGTGTAAATGAATTTACATAAATACTATACAGTATTATGATTATTCTTTGCATATTAGAAAAGGTGTAATTTTAGTGTAAAGTTGTTGTAACTTTTTTATTCATTTTATTTCTTCTTAAAGGGTAATAACAATGCCACTAATTAATTTTTTCTCATAAAACTTAAATATTTTGATTTTAGTTTTTTCTTTCTTTCTTCTTTAAGGGTAACACGAATGTTGCTAATTCATTGCTTCTTAGGAAACTTATTTTTTGACGTAATTTCACTATTATATACTTATTCTTACCATTTTTAAAAAGTGCAAATTTTTTCTATATTGTGTGCAAACTTTTCATTTTGTGTTTTTTTTTACTTTTCTTTCTACTTAAAGGGTAAAGACCAATGGCACCAGTTCATTCTTTCCTAGGATAATTCATCATTTTATTTTGTAATAGTGTTTATTTCATTTTCTTTGTAATGCATTGTTTTCACTGGTTTCCACCGAAGGATGGTTTTCATACGATATTCTCCGTTTGATTTATGCATTCGTTGTTGAACCATTGCAAATAGGATATGTATGATGGATGTAAAATATTTGAATGCCACACTTCATAATTCAAATTTGGAAATTTCCAATTCAAATACTAAATTACAGGAATTTTTTATAAATAACAGGGAATAAACTATTGTTCACATGGTTAGAAAGAGAACAGGGTGTGCGATGGAAAAATAAAGTACACACGATTCATTGACGGATAACGTGTGCAAAGAACACGATCCAATATGCGTGTGTGATATCACGCGCAAAGAACACGGTTCACCAATGAAATGTGCCTGTGCTAGGGATACCTATCGCACACAGCCACACACTCATGAAATGGACATATTGGCGATAGTAGAGACACCACACATATTTTGCGGTTATCAAATGTGTGTGATATTGTACCAATCGTAAACAGACCGGTAGATTAAATGTTTGTGATATCCATTTTTTGCACACGCGCACCTCAGTTTAATTGTTTCGGATGCCCGGCTGATCCCAAACGTTATGCCAAGCTAAAGTCGTGCAATAGATGTATCATCTCACACGATTTTGGAGATATAAATGTTTGGGACATGCTGTATATGGCAAACACACGGTCTACAGGTTTAACATGTGATATAGTCCATGAATTTGCATACTATTACATTAGGAAAACATCAGCAACCGATGGCCCTAGCGCAGAATCTGGGTTGTGTGTCATCGACCCCCTCCCCCTATTGCCCATGTTAGCAAGGCGATGGTTTAAGATTGTGTCGCAGAAAGGGGGTGAAAGCCGTTTGCGTAGGTGGTAATTGCATTAGTGACTCGGCTTACACGTTGCCGGGTATGTTTCATACTCGGCTTCATTTTTTTTCCCTATAATGTTTGACGAGCTTTTTTGCACTCGGCAAACAACTATTTCCCTTTTTCTTCTCCTTTCTCAATGCCGAGTGCACTTTTGTCGCACTCGGCAAACGCTTATTTTTCCATTTTGTTCCTCTCCTTTATATTGTTCTTTTCTTGTGTACATTTTTTCATTTCCTTTATTTTATACTATGTAATTTTTTACATTATTTTATTTCATTCCTTGCTATTTATTTACTTTTGTAGGCATTATGTGAATTTCTAAGCATTAGATACGTAGAGAACATAAATAAAATTTGAACTACAAATGCATGAACAAGTTGATAAAGTTGGGTTGACATCACATTTGTGTCTTTGAGTCCATTTTTATGTTGGGAAACGTAGCATGAAATTTCAAAAAAAATTCTACGCTCACGCAAGATCTATCTAGGAGATGCATAGTAACGAGAGAGGAAGAGTGTGTCTACGTACCATCGTAGACCGAAAGCGGAAGTATTTGACAATGCGGTTGATGTAGTCGAACTTCTTCTCGTTACGACCGATCAAGCACCGAACGTACGGCACCTCCGAGTTCTGCACACGTTCAGCTCGATGACGTCCCTCAAACTCTTGATCCAGCAGAGTGTTGAGGAAGTACATGAGTTTCGTCAGCACGACGGCGTGGTGACGGTGATGGTGAAGTGATCCGCGCAGGGCTTCGCTTAGGCACTACGAGAATATGACCGGAGGCGTAAACTGTGGAGGGGGGCATCGCACACGGCTAACAATAGTTGATGTGTGTTCTAGGCGCCCCCTCCCCATGTATATATAGGTGTGTTCTAGGGGCCCCCTCCCTAGTCCAATTCAGCCCCACTTTACTTATTACCAGAAGGGGAAAAGGGAAGAGGGAAGGGAGGAAGGAAAGGGGGGGCCCTCTTCCTTCTCCTATTCGGCCTCTTGCCTTAAGCGCGGGTGGGGGGGGTGCGCTGAAGGAAATATGCCCTAGAGGCAATAATAAAGTTATTATTTATTTCCTTATATCATGATAAATGTTTATTATTCATGCTGTAATTGTATTAACCGGAAACATAATACATGTGTGAATACATAGACAAACATAGTGTCACTAGTATGCCTCTACTTGACTAGCTCGTTGGTCAAAGATGTTTGAGTTTCCTAACCATAGACATGAGTTGTCATTTGATTAACGAGATCACATTATTAGGAGAATGATGTGATTGACTTGACCCATTCCATTAGCTTAGCACTTGATCGTTTAGTATGTTGCTATTGCTTTCTTCATGACTTATACATGTTCCTACAACTATGACATTATGCAACTCCTGTTTACCGGAGGAACACTTTGTGTGCTACCAAAGATCACAACATAACTAGATGATTATAAAGGAGCTCTATGGGTGTCGCAAAGGTACATGTTGAGTTGGCGTATTTCGAGATTAGGATTTGTCACTCCGATTGTCGGAGAGGTATCTTTGGCCCCTCTCGGTAATGCACATCACTATAAGCTGAAACCACAAGTGCTCCATGGGTGATTTTGGTAGTTAATGTCAACATATCTCTTGTTGGACTAACACTTTTACCTAGTATGTTTCAACAATGAAGTGGCATGCACTAGAGGATGTAGAACCCCTTCAAGATGCTAAGGACAAAGGATTGGCTCAAGCTCCAAGAACAAGACTCTACATTTTCTATTTTAGTGATCCAAGATCACATTGAGTCTATAGGAAAAGCCAATACTATCAAGAAGGGATGAGGTGTTGCTTAATGGCTTGCTTGCTCAAAGTGCTTAGTGATATGCTCCAAAGCCCTCAACTACCTTCTCACATCCACATATGACCCAAACCAAAAGTCCAACTCGGCCCTACCGATTCTTTCTATCTGGCGCCACCGAGTTCAGATGTCATAGCCACTGCCACAAACCCTAGGCAAATCGGTCTCACCGATAGGGATCTCGGTCTCACCGAGATGGGATTGTAATCTCTCTGTGTATGTCCATTACCAAAATCGGTCCTACCGAGTTTGTGTAATCGGTCCTACCGAGATTACAATGCCAACTCTCTGTTCCTCTTCGTAACATTTCGGTTCAACCGAGATGAGCGAATCGGTCCCGCCGAGTTTGCCTGACCAATTCTGTGGTTAGCTTATTACCAAAATCGGTCCCACCGAGTTTGTGTAATCGGTCTCATCGAGATTACGTTATGCCCTAACCCTAATCATATCGGTCCTACCGAGTTGCATGTCGGTCCCACCGAAAATCCTAACGGTCACATGATTTGCTAAATCGGTCTGACCGAGTTTCAGGATTCGGTACCACCGAGATTGGTAAGTTGTGTGTAACAGTTAGATTTTGTGTGAAGGCTATATATACCCCTCCACCCACTCTTCATTCGTGGATAAAGCCATCAGAACGTGCCTACACTTCCAGCATACATTTTCTGAGAGAGAACCACCTACACTTGTGTTGAGGCCAAAATATTCCATTCCTACCATATGAATCTTGATCTCTAGCCTTCCCCAAGTTGCATTCCACTCAAATCTTATTTCCACCAAATCCAAATCCTGTGAGAGAGAGTTGAGTGTTGGGGAGACTATCATTTGAAGCACAAGAGCAAGGAGTTCATCATCAACATACCATTTGTTACTTCTTGGAGAGTGGTGTCTCCTAGATTGGCTAGGTGTCACTTGGGAGCCTCCGACAAGATTTTGGAGTTGAACCAAGGAGTTTGTAACGGCAAGGAGATCGCCTATTTCGTGAAGATCTACCCTAGTGAGGCAAGTCCTTCGTGGGCGACGGCCATGGTGGGATAGACAAGGTTGCTTCTTCGTGGACCCTTCATGGGTGGAGCCCTCCATGGACTCGCGCAGCCATTACCCTTCATGGGTTGAAGTCTCCATCAATGTGGATATACGATAGCACCACCTATCGGAACCACGTCTCAAAAATCTCCGTGTCTCCAAATTGCGTTTGCACACTCCAATCTCATCCCTTTACATTCTTGCAAGTTGCATGCTTTACTTTCCGCTGCTCATATACTCTTTGCATGCTTGCTTGATATGTATTGTGATTGTTAAACTTGTGCCAAAACTCCACTTCAACTTAAAGAAATTAAAATCTGCACCTTTTCTCACTTAGTGTCTAATCACCCCCCCTCTAGACACCTCTTCTCGATCCTTTCTATTGGTATCAGAGCTTTGGTCTCCATTTCTTTGGTTTAAACACCATTGGAGGAAGATGGATGAGTCTACGTTGGGGAGTCTTAGACATAGAGTGCCTATACTTGATGGAGAGTACTTTCATGAGTGAAAAAATGAGATGCTTGTGATTTTCAATGAATATCATTTGAACAAGTACATTGCTAGCCCTTGTGCACCTCATGTTGATCCTATGCATCCTACCCTTGATGAGTCAATTGACATGATTCGCAATCTTAGAACTGTTAATCTTATCACTAGAGGCTTGCCTAGAAACTTGATTGGATGTTTACCTACTCTTAAGTGTGCCTACACCATAAGGAAATTTCCTGAGGAACGTTTTCTAAATTATTCCTTGAAAAATCTAGATGAAATTCTCCATAAGTCTATTGCCTTGAGTAAGATGAATTCCAATGATCCTATGTTTGGTGATTGTCTACTCGAGCTTACAAACCTTATGCGTGCCAAAGGCGATGTTGGAATTATTAGTGATATTATTTCCGAAGCTATTAAAATCCATAAAGAAGATCATTGTCAAACTCACTCTAACGAATCACCCTCTCTAGATTTGATCCACCACATGACGATGTTGAACATGGATACTATGATGAGGATGATGATAGTGACTTTGATCTTGATGATGCAATGAGACACTTTGGTCTTATGGAAAATCTTCGGGGATATATGGTAGGAGGAAAGGAATGGGTTCTTGATTGTGGATGTACCCATCACATGACCGGAGATAAAGATATGTTTCGTGAGCTTGCTGAAAACGACGATCCTCGAAAGTATGTCACTTTCGGTGACAACACAAATGGTAAGGTGGTTGGCCTCGGTAAGGTGGCCATATCACATGATAGCTCCATACAAAATGTCATGCTCATTGAATCTCTTGGCTACAATTTACTTTCAGTATTTAGACTTGTTGATTTTAGTTTCAATGTCCTATTTACTGAAGTAGATTGCCAAGTGTTTTGTAGAGATAATCATAAAATGGTCTTTACCGGTACACGTAGAGGTGATCTATACATTGTTGATTTCACTAAAAAGGCTCAACCTAGAACTTGCTTCATCGCTAAATCCTCTAAAGGTTGGTTATGGCATAGACGATTAGGTCATGTTGGCATGCGAAACCTTGACAAGCTTATTAAAGGAAATCATATCCTTGGTGTTAACGATGTCATATTTGATAAGGATAGACTTTGCAGGGCTTGTCAAGCAGGTAAACAGGTTGGAGGGAGGCATCCCGTGAAGAACATCATGACCACAAGGAGGCCACTCGAGCTACTTCACATGGATCTTTTTGGTCCCAATGCCTATAAAAGCCTCGGTGGAAATTCTTTTGGTCTAGTTATAGTTGATGATTTTTCAAGATTTACGTGGGTGTTCTTTCTCGATGATAAATCGCAGGTCCAAAAGATCTTCAAAAACTTCGCCAGGAAGGCCCCAAATCAATTTGAAGTGAAGATCAAGAAGGTTCACAGCGACAACGGAACAGAGTTGGAGAACGCAAATGTGGACACCTTTCTTGATGAAGAAGGGATTTCACATGAGTTCTCGGCTACGTACACACCTCAACAAAATGGAGTTGTTGAGAGGAAGAACCGGACGCTCATCGAAATGGCGAGAACGATGCTTGATGAGTACAAGATGCCGGATTGGCGAAAGCGGTTGAGACAGCTTGTCACGCAACAAATCGCTTGTATCTGCACAAGCTAATCGGCAAGATGACATACGAGCTCCTCACCGGTAACAAACCCCAAGTTGGATACTTTCGAGTATTTGGCTCAAAGTGCTACATTCTTGATAAGCATCATCGTTCTAAATTTGCTCCTAAGTCTCATGAAGGTTTCCTACTTGGTTATGGCTCAAACTCTCACACTTACCGTGTCTACAATAATTTCACCCGAAAGGTTGAAGAGACGGTAGATGTGAAGTTTGATGAATCTAACGGCTCGCAAGTAGAGCAATTGCCAATTGATGTAGGAGACAAAGACCCTTCAGAAGTAATCCAAGACTTGTCTATTGGAAAGATTTATCCAACGGAGGTGAAGGAGAGTACCTCGTTCGTCCAAGTGGAAGCTTCCACCTCACGACAAGGTGAACTAAGAGTTGATATGGAAGCATCCACAAGTGGGACACACCAAGATGAAGAAAACGAGGAAGTACACCAAGATGAACATCAACAACCTCCTTCTCCACCACGACAAGAGAACGACAACGTTAACAACGAAGAAGGCCAAGAAGAAGAACAAGATGAATAAGATGTTCAACCAAGATCCAAGCAAAAGCTTTCACGAGTTCGAGCAAGAATTGCTAAAGACCATCCCGTCGAGCAAATCTACAATGATATCCAAACTGGGAGAATCACTCGCTCTAAAACTCGTTTAGCTAACTTTTGTGAACACTATTCATTCATCTCTAGCATTGAACCTATGAAGGTTGAAGAAGTGTTGGAAGATCCGGATTGGATAAAGGCTATGCATGAAGAGTGAGGGAGTCCTGGATTAAGGGGTATCCGGACAGCCGGACTATATACTTTGGCCGGACTGTTGGATCGTGAAGATACAAGACTCAAGACTTCGTCCCGTGTCTGGATGAGACTCTCCTTTGCGTGGAAGACAAGCTTGGTGATCCGGATATTATATTTCCTTCTTGGTAACCGACTCCATGTAAACCCTATCCCTCTCCGGTGTCTATATAAACTGAAGAGTTTAGTCCTTAGAGGGACAATCATAATCATCATAGGCTAGCTTCTAGGGTTTAGCCTCTATGATCTCGTGGTAGATCAACTCTTGTAATACCCATATCATCAATATCAATCAAGCAGGAAGTAGGGTTTTACCTCCATCGAGAGGACCCGAACCTGGGTAAAACATTGTGTCCCTTTCCTCATGTTACCATTAGCCTTAGACGCACAGATCGGGAGCCCCTACCCGAGATCCGCTAGTTTTGACACCGACAAAGAGCTACACAACTTTGAGAGAAATCAAGTTTGGACATTGGTTGAGAAGCCCGACAACAACCACAACTTCATCGGCACCAAATGGGTGTTTCTTAACAAGCAAGATGAAGATGGACAAGTAGTTTGCAACAAAGCACGTCTCGTCGCCCAAGGCTACACTCAAGTCGAAGATATGGACTATGGTGGGACATACGCCCCCGTTGCTAGACTTGAGTCCATTCGCATCTTACTTGCCTATGCTAATCACCATGATATCACCTTGTACCAACACTACTAGGGAAAAGCCTAGCAGCAACGCAGGTTTTAGGTCTCTCAGTAGCGCGGGGACCGGCGCTACTAATAAGGCGCTACAGCTAACATATAGCAGTAGCGCCTGTTGTCCCACGCTACTGCTATACATGAGTAGCTGTAGCGCTCTTTAGAAAAGGGCGTTGTTGATATTATCTGCAGCGCTATTTACAAGGAAGCGCTACTGGTAAGGCGGCGCTACTGCTAAATTACCCCCCGCGGTACTACTAGTTTTATTAGCTTTTCCCTACATATTTGTTTTGTATTTGAATAGGCTTTATACAATAATCTTTAGCATATCATACACATACAAATGTAATCATAGCATATACATACAATTAGTCTCATCAAATCATGTCATCATCATAATCATCATCCAACACAAAGTGGTCTCTCATCATCATCTCGAAAATAGCGATACAAGTCTCTATTACTTGCAAATACATCGTCATCCATCTAAACAATGATATACGCGAGAAGAGCTATCACTTTGAGTACATGAGTTCGTATCCCTCTCTCGCATTAGCGTGAACCTAAAATAACTACTGCCTGTCGCTCGGAAACTGGAAACCGGTACACCTGGGCCTGACACTCCGGCCACTCGTCGTATATATACTCCTGGCATAGCACTTCTTCGCCATCTATGATCTATGCACCTGCATCTATGATCTATACTCCCGGCGCCTCATATTTTCTATCTTCTGTAGTTTCTCATCATTGATGGTGGCGGTTGTCCGTACGATGTACCCTATTTGATTGTCGTAGCACGAGCGCGCTTCCTCGGGCGCCTTTGGCTCAAAATTGCCGTCGTCCACCTCCGTGACCACCAGCCTAGTAGTCCTGAGTCTGTTAGGAAGCCGTTGCGTCTTTGCTTTCGGCTCTACACCGGCTCCGCTCCCCGAGGCAGCACCGGTGTTGATGCCGGTCTGAGTCTCAGCACCGGTCTCAGTCTCAGCACCGGTCTGCGTGTCCGTCTCAGTCCCCGATGCCATCGGTGGGCCCAACAACAACATCGGTTGATCGTCGGCAAGGCTAAAAAAATTGTCTGTCGCCCGGTAGACGTCCTCGCAATCACCAGAACCCTGTCCTTCATCGTTGCTAGCTATGTTTCCTGTGATTAAATCTAGTCAATTAATTCTAGACCTAATAAAATGAATAATGACATAAAAAAGGCCTATTGTTTTGCAGGAACGTTGACTCCTTCCTGGTGCGGCAAATCCCGGGGAATCGATATGTCCTAGTTTGTAGCACAAGTCATACCAAAATTCACGGAAAATTTCGGCATGACCTTTGCTAAAAAGTGGACAAATCGAGAACCTGAAATTTGCTGGAACAGAAATGAATCAACATTCTGGCAAAACATAGGCCACTCAGCTTCATTCCCTGGAAACAACAAAGTCACTTGGGCACAATCGAACCACTTCAATGAAAAGATATAACATGAGCAAACGCTATTGAGGAATTTGCATATAACATGGCCACTTCAATGAAATGATATAATCAACAATAATGGAATATGCAAATGAACATCAATGACATATATCATATAAAAACAATCTTGTTTTTTGTTTACATAGCAACAATTAGTTTGACCAAGTTTTTGAAAAGAAAAACAATTCTGTTTTTTGTTTATAGCTAAATGCCATAGCTACTGTTTTTTATTTATAGCTAAATACTTTTGTTTTTTGTCTAAAGCTAAAAGTCTAAGAACTACATTTTCTCTAACCCTTCTGACCTCGTCAAAATTTCCACAGAAAGACCTTAGTACCTACACCCAATTTCTTCAAAAATATTCAGGTCCATAGTCCAAATAATTCAAATTTCATTTGAATGAAATTTGGAACAAATTCAGGTCTGTAGTCCAAATATTTTTTTATAGCTAAGTGTTTTTTGTTTATAGCCTCTGTTAATTTAAATCTAAATGCTACTATTATTTATATACCCTCTATTAGTTTAAAGGTAAATGGAATTACTGTTTAGGCATTTTCATAAAAATTGCCCTAGCTAATTTCCTAAAAAAATTGCTAATCATTTTTCCTAAATGCTATAAAATGCCTACTGCCCTAAAAAATCTAGGGTTCATATAAACACCTAGGGTTCATATGAACATCAACACAGTATTAACATATATATGAATTGCCCTAGCAGAGAGAGAGAGGAGGGTAGGGGACAGGAGAGGCAGAGCCTTACGGTCGGCAGCGAGGGCAGGCTCTGGCTCGGGCGGCGACGGTGAGGTCGAGGGCGGCGACGGTGAGCTCGAGGGAGGCGACGGTGAGGTCGACGACGGCCTCGGGCGGCGGCTGTGAGGTCGAGGGGGCGGCCTTGGGCGACGGCGGTGTGGTCGAAGGCGGTGGGTGGCGGCGGTGTGGTCGAAGGCGGCCTCGGGCGGTGATGGTGTGGTCGAAGGCGGCAGGGCGACGACGGTGATGGAGCAGTTGGGGGACAGGGGGGAGTAGAGAGGGGGGGGAGGACTTAGCAAAATTTTGAGCCCGGGCTATCGAGATTTGAGTCAAACTAGTAGTAGCGCGTTTTGCCGAAATGCGCTATAGCTAAGATAGCTATAGCGTGTTCCAGAGAAACGCGCTACAGCTATCCCTTTCTGTTTTATATTTCTTCTTCTTTTGTTTTCTTTACACTTTTTTTCATTTCTCCTTTTTCTATTTCTTTCATTTTCATTTACTTTTCTACTTATTTTTCTATTTATTTTCTTTTTCATAGCAGTAGCGCTCTACAGCATAAACGCGTTGCTACAATGTTTTTAGCAGTAGCGTGCTTCTGGGAGAACCGCTACTACTATTCCTAGCCTACCGGCATTAGTGAGGGAATTTTAGTAGTACCGCTTTTCTGTGAAGATGACTGTTGGAAATATGCCCTAGAGGCAATAATAAAAGGATTATTATTATATTTCCTTGTTCATGATAATTGTCTTTTATTCATGCTATAACTGTATTATCCGGAAATCGTAATACACGTGTGAATACATAGACCATAACATGTCCCTAGTGAGCCTCTAGTTGACTAGCTCGTTGGTCAACAGATAGTCATGGTTTCCTGACTATGGACATTAGATGTCATTCACAACGGGATCACATCATTAGGAGAATGATGTGATGGACAAGACCCAATCCTAAGCATAGCACAAGATCGTGTAGGTCGTTTTGCTGTAGCTTTTCCAATGTCAAGTATCTCTTCCTTAGACCATGAGATCGTGTAACTCCCGGATACCCTAGGAGTGCTTTGAGTGTACCAAACGTCACAACGTAACTGGGTGACTATAAAGGTGCATTACAGGTATCTCCGAAAGTGTCTGTTGGGTTGACATGGATCGAGACTGGGATTTGTCACTCCGTATGACGGAGAGGTATCACTGGGCCCACTCGGTAGTGCATCATCATAATGAGCTCAAAGTGACCAAGTGTTTGGTCACGGGATCATGCATTACGGTATGAGTAAAGTGACTTGCCGGTAACGAGACTAACGGGGTATTGGGATACCGACGATCGAGTCTCGGGCAAGTAACATACCGATTGACAAAGGGAATTGCATACAGGGTTGATTGAATCCTCGACATCGTGGTTGATCCGATGACATCATCGAGGAGCATGTGGGATTCAACATGGGTATCCAGATCCCGCTGTTGGTTATTGACCGGAGAGCCGTCTCGGTCATGTCTGCATGTCTCCCGAACCCGTAGGGTCTACACACTTAAGGTTCGGCGACGCTAGGGTTATTCGGAAGACTTGTATGTGATTATCGAAAGTTGTTCGGAGTCCCGAATGGGATCCCGGACGTCACTAGGAGTTCCGGAATGGTCCGGAGGTAAAGATTTATATATGGGAAGTTGTCATACGGACACCGGAAGGATTCGGGGGCATATCGGTATTGTACCGGGGCCACCGGAAGGGTTCCGGGGGTCCACCGGGAGGGGCCACCCCTCCCGGGGGGCCACATGGGCTGCATGGGGCAGGAGCCAGCCCCTGGAGGGCTGGGCGCGCCCCCCCTTGGGCCAATGCGCCTAGGGTTGGGGGGGGGACCCTAGAGGGGGCGCCCCCCTTGCTTGGGGGGCAAGTCCCCCCTCCCTGGCCGCCGCCCCCCTCTAGATCCCATCTAGAGGGGCCGCCCCCCTTGCCCCTTCCCCTATAAATAGAGGGGTGAGGGGAGGGCTGAACACCCAAGCCAAGGCGCAGCCCCTCCCCTCCCCAACACCTCTCCTCCTCTGTTGTGTGCTTGGCGAAGCCCTGTCGGAGTACTGCCTCTCCACCATCATCACGTCGTCGTGCTGCTGCTGGAGCCTTCTTCCTCAAACTCTCCTTCCCCCTTGCTGGATCAATAAGGAGGAGACGTCGCCCGTACCGTACGTGTGTTGAACGCGGAGGTGTTGTCCGTTCAGCACTTGGTCATCGGTGATCTGAATCACGACGAGTACGACTCCATCATCGCCGTTCCCTCGAACGCTTCCGTACGCGATCTACAAGTGGTATGTAGATGCAAACTCACTCCCTTGACTCGTTGCTTAGATGAACTCATAGATGGATCTTGGTAAAACCGTAGGAAAAATTTTAATTTTCTGCAACGTTCCCCAACAGTGGCATCATGAGCTAGGTCTATGCGTAGTTCTCTATTGCACGAGTAGAACACAATTTTGTTGTGGGCGTAGATCTTGTCAACTTGCTTGCCGCTATTAGTCTTATCTTGCTTCAGCGGTATTGTGGGATGAAGCGGCCCGGACCAACCTTACATGTACGCTTACGTGAGACCGGTTCCACCGACTGACATGCACTAGTTGCATAAGGTGGCTGGCGGGTGTCTGTCTCTCCCACTTTAGTTGGAGCGGATTCGATGAAAAGGGTCCTTATGAAGGGTAAATAGAAGTTGACAAGATCACGTTGTGGTTATTCGTAGGTAAGAAAACGTTCTTGCTAGAACCCAATTGCAGCCACGTAAAAGATGCAACAACAATTAGAGGACGTCTAACTTGTTTTTGCAGCAATTGTCATGTGATGTGATATGGCCAGAAGTTGTGATGAATGATGAATGATATATTGTGATGTATGAGATCATGTTCTTGTAATAGGAATCACGACTTGCATGTCGATGAGTATGACAACCGGCAGGAGCCATATGAGTTGTCTTTATTTTTTTATGACCTGCGTGTCATTGAAGAACGCCATGTAAATTACTTTACTTTATTGCTAAACGCGTTAGCCATAGAAGTAGAAGTAGTCGTTGGCGTGATAACTTCATGAAGACACAATGATGGAGATCATGATGATGGAGATCATGGTGTCATGCCGGTGACAAAGATGATCATGGAGCCCCGAAGATGGAGATCGAAGGAGTTGTATGATATTGGCCATATCATGTCACTACTATATAATTGCATGTGATGTTTATTATGTTTTATGCATCTTGTTTACTTAGAACGGCGGTAGTAAATAAGATGATCCCTTATAATAATTTCAAGAAAGTGTTCCCCCTAACTGTGCACCGTTGCTAAAGTTCGTTGTTTCGAAGCACCACGTGATGATCGGGTGTGATAGATCCTTACATTCACATACAACGGGTGTAAGATAGATTTACACATGCAGAACACTTAGGGTTAACTTGACGAGCCTAGCATGTACAGACATGGCCTCGGAACACAAGAGACCGAAAGGTCGAACATGAGTCGTATGGAAGATACGATCAACATGGAGATGTTCACCGATGATGACTAGTCCGTCTCACATGATGATCGGACACGGCCTAGTCGACTCGGATCGTGTAACACTTAGATGACTAGAGGGATGTCTAATCTGAGTGGGAGTTCATTAAATAATTTGATTAGATGAACTTAATTATCATGAACTTAGTCTAAAACATTTGCAAAATATGTCTTGTAGATCAAATGGCCAACGCTCATGTCAACATGAACTTCAACGCGTTCCTAGAGAAAACCAAGCTGAAAGATGATGGCAGCAACTATACGGACTGGGTCCGGAACCTGAGGATCATCCTCATAGCTGCCAGGAAACAATATGTCCTAGAAGGACCGCTAGGTGACGCTCCCGTCCCAGAGAACCAAGACATTATGAATGCTTGGCAGTCTCGTGCTGATGATTCCTCCCTCGTTCAGTGCGGCATGCTTTACAGCTTAGAACCGGGGCTCCAAAAGCGTTTTGAGCAACACGGAGCATATGAGATGTTCGAGGAGCTGAAACTAGTTTTCCAAGCTCATGCCCGGGTCGAGAGATATGAAGTCTCCGACAAGTTCTATAGTTGTAAGATGGAGGAAAATAGTTCTGTCAGTGAGCACATACTCAAAATGTCTGGGTTGCACAACCGCCTGTCCCAGCTGGACATTAACCTCCCGGATGAGGCGGTCATTGACAGAATCCTTCAGTCGCTCCCACCAAGCTACAAGAGCTTTGTGATGAACTACAATATGCAGGGGATGGTAAAGACCATTCCTGAAGTATTTTCAATGCTGAAGTCAGCAGAGGTTGAAATCAAGAAAGAACATCAAGTGTTGATGGTCAATAAAACCACTAAGTTCAAGAAGGGCAAGGGTAAGAAGAACTTCAAGAAGGACGGCAAAGATGTTGCCGCGCCCGGTAAACCAGTTGCCGGGAAGAAGTCAAAGAATGGACCCAAGCCTGAAACTGAGTGCTTTTATTGCAAGGGGAAGGGTCACTAGAAGCGGAACTGCCCCAAATACTTAGCGGATAAGAAGGCCGGCAACACTAAAGGTATATTTGATATACATGTAATTGATGTGTACCTTACCAGTACTCGTAGTAACTCCTGGGTATTTGATACCGGTGCCGTTGCTCACATTTGTAACTCACAGCAGGAGCTGCGGAATAAGCGGAGACTGGCGAAGGACGAGGTGACGATGCGCGTCGGGAATGGTTCCAAGGTCGATGTGATCGCCGTCGGCACGCTACCTCTACATTTACCTACGGGATTAGTTTTAAACCTCAATAATTGTTATTTAGTGCCAAGTTTGAGCATGAACATTGTATCAGGATCTCGTTTAATACGAGATGGCTACTCATTTAAATCCGAGAATAATGGTTGTTCTATTTATATGAGAGATATGTTTTATGGTCATGCCCCAATGGTCAATGGTTTATTCCTAATGAATCTCGAACGTAATATTACACATATTCATAGCGTGAATACCAAAAGATGTAAAGTTGATAACGATAGTCCCACATACTTGTGGCACTGCCGCCTTGGTCACATTGGTGTCAAGCGCATGAAGAAGCTCCATGCTGATGGACTTTTAGAGTCTCTCGATTATGAATCATTTGACACATGCGAACCATGCCTCATGGGCAAAATACCAAGACCCCGTTCTCCGGAACAATGGAGTGAGCAACCAACTTGTTGGAAATCATACATACCGATGTGTGCGGTCCAATGAGCGTTGAGGCTCGCGGAGGATATCGTTATGTTCTCACTCTCACTGATGACTTGAGTAGATATGGGTATGTCTACTTGATGAAACACAAGTCTGAGACCTTTGAAAAGTTCAAGGAATTTCAGAATGAAGTAGAGAATCAACGTGACCGAAAGATAAAATTCTTACGATCGGATCATGGAGGAGAATATTTAAGTCACGAATTTGGTACACACTTAAGAAAATGTGGAATCGTTTCACAACTCATGCCGCCTGGAACACCTCAGCGTAACGGTGTGTCCGAACATCGTAATCGCACTCTATTGGATATGGTGCGATCTATGATGTCTCTTACCGATTTACCGCTATCATTTTGGGGATACGCTCTAGAGACAGCTACATTAACTTTAAATAGGGCACCGTCTAAATCCGTTGAGACGACACCGTATGAATTGTGGTTTGGGAAGAAACCTAAGCTGTCGTTTCTAAAAGTTTGGGGATGCGATGCTTATGTCAAGAAACTTCAACCTGAAAAGCTCGAACCCAAGTCGGAAAAATGCGTCTTCATAGGATACCCTAAAGAAACCATTGGGTATACCTTCTACTTAAGATCTGAAGGCAAGATCTTTGTTGCCAAGAACGGATCCTTTCTGGAAAAAGAGTTTCTCTCGAAAGAAGTAAGTGGGAGGAAAGTAGAACTCGATGAAGTACTACCTCTTGAACGGGATAGTAGTGCAGCTCAGGAAAATGTTCCTGTGATGCCTACACCAACTGAAGAGGAAAATAATGATGATGATCAAGGTACTTCGGATCAAGTTGCTACTAAACTTCGTAGGTCCACAAGGACACGTTCTGCACCAGAGTGGTACGGCAACCCTGTCCTGGGAATCATGTTGTTGGACAACGGTGAACCTTCGAACTATGAAGAAGCAATGGCGGGCCCAGATTCCAACAAATGGCTAGAAGCCATGAAATCCGAGATAGAATCCATGTATGAAAACAAAGTATGGACTTTGACTAACTTGCCCGATGATCGGCGAGCGATAGAAAACAAATGGATCTTTAAGAAGAAGACAGACGCGGATGGAAATGTCACCATCTATAAAGCTCGACTTGTCGCTAAGGGTTATCGGCAAGTTCAAGGGATTGACTACGATGAGACTTTCTCTCTCGTAGCGAAGCTTTAGTCCGTCCGAATCATGTTAGCAATTGCCGCATACTATGATTATGAGATATAGCAGATGGACGTCAAAACGGCATTCCTTAACGGGCATCTTAAGGAAGAACTATATATGATGCAGCCGGAGGGTTTTGTCGATCCTAAGAATGCTAACAAAGTATGCAAGCTCCAGGGATCCATTTATGGGCTGGTGCAAGCATCTCGGAGTTGGAACATTCGCTTTGATGAGATGATCAAAGCATTTGGGTTTACGCAGACTTATGGAGAAGCCTGCGTTTACAAGAAAGTGAGTGGGAGCTCTGTAGCATTTCTCATATTATATGTAGATGACATACTTTTGATGGGAAATGATATAGAATTCTTGGACAGCATTAAGGCCTACTTGAATAAGTGTTTTTCAATGAAGGACCTTGGAGAAGCTGCTTATATATTAGGCATCAAGATCTATAGGGATAGATCGAGACGCCTCATAGGTCTTTCACAAAGCACATACCTTGATAAGATTTTGAAGAAGTTCAAAATGGATCAGTCCAAGAAAGGGTTCTTGCCTGTACTGCAAGGTGTGAGATTGAGCTCGGCTCAATGCCCGACCACGGCAAAATATAAAGAAGAGATGAGCGTCATCCCCTATGCCTCAGCCATAGGATCTATTATGTATGCCATGCTGTGTACCAGACCTAATGTAAACCTTGCCGTAAGTTTGGTAGGAAGGTACCAAAGTAATCCCGGCAAGGAACACTGGACAGCGGTCAAGAATGTCCTGAAGTACCTGAAAAGGACAAAGGACATGTTTCTCGTTTATGGAGGTGACGAAGAGCTTGTCGTAAAGGGTTACGTCGATGCTAGCTTCGACACAGATCTGGATGACTCTAAGTCACAAACCGGATACGTGTATATGTTGAATGGTGGAGCAGTAAGCTGGTGCAGCTGCAAGCAGAGCGTCGTGTCGGGATCTACATGTGAAGCGGAGTACATGGCAGCCTCGGAGGCAGCGCATGAAGCAATATGGGTGAAGGAGTTCATCACCGACCTAGGAGTCATACCCAATGCGTCGGGGCCGATCAAACTCTTCTATGACAACACTGGAGCTATTATCCTTGCCAAGGAGCCCAAGTTTCACAAGAAGACCAGGCACATCAAGCGTCGTTTCAACTCCATCTGTGAAAATGTTCAAGATGGAGACATAGATATTTGCAAAGTACATACGGATCTGAATGTCGCAGATCCGTTGACTAAACCTCTCTCGCGAGCAAAACATGATCAACACCAGAACTCTATGGGTGTTCGATTCATCACAATGTAACTAGATTATTGACTCTAGTGCAAGTGGGAGACTGTTGGAAATATGCCCTAGAGGCAATAATAAAAGGATTATTATTATATTTCCTTGTTCATGATAATTGTCTTTTATTCATGCTATAAATGTATTATCCGGAAATCGTAATACACGTGTGAATACATAGACCATAACATGTCCCTAGTGAGCCTCTAGTTGACTAGCTCGTTGGTCAACAGATAGTCATGGTTTCCTGACTATGGACATTAGATGTCATTGACAACGGGATCACATCATTAGGAGAATGATGTGATGGACAAGACCCAATCCTAAGCATAGCACAAGATCGTGTAGTTCGTTTTGCTGTAGCTTTTCCAATGTCAAGTATCTCTTCCTTAGACCATGAGATCGTGTAACTCCCGGATACCCTAGGAGTGCTTTGGGTGTACCAAACGTCACAACGTAACTGGGTGACTATAAAGGTGCATTACAGGTATCTCCGAAAGTGTCTGCTGGGTTGACATGGATCGAGACTGGGATTTGTCACTTCGTATGACGGAGAGGTATCACTGGGCCCACTCGGTAGTGCATCATCATAATGAGCTCAAAGTGACCAAGTGTTTGGTCACGGGATCATGCATTACGGTACGAGTAAAGTGACTTGCCAGTAACGAGACTAACGGGGTATTGGGATACCGACGATCGAGTCTCGGGCAAGTAACATACCGATTGACAAAGGGAATTGCATACAGGGTTGATTGAATCCTCGACATCGTGGTTGATCCAATGACATCATCGAGGAGCATGTGGGAGCCAACATGGGTATCCAGATCCCGCTGTTGGTTATTGACCGGAGAGCCATCTCGGTCATGTCTGCATGTCTCCCGAACCCGTAGGGTCTACACACTTAAGGTTTGGCGACGCTAGGGTTATTAGGAAGACTTGTATGTGATTACCGAAAGTTGTTCGGAGTCCCGGATGCGATCCCGGACGTCACGAGGAGTTCCGGAAT
The DNA here is from genome assembly GCF_002162155.2 of Triticum dicoccoides. Classification (NCBI taxonomy): domain Eukaryota; kingdom Viridiplantae; phylum Streptophyta; class Magnoliopsida; order Poales; family Poaceae; genus Triticum; species Triticum dicoccoides. Next base: position 125,113,936 of record NC_041383.1, on the reverse strand, counting down.
GGTCCGGAGGTAAAGATTTATATATGGGAAGTTGTCATACGGACACCGGAAGGTTTCGGGGGCATATCGGTATTGTACCGGGGCCACCGGAAGGGTTCCGGGGGTCCATCGGGAGGGGCCACCCCTCCGGGGGGGCACATGGGCTGCATGGGGCAGGAGCCAGCCCCTGGAGGGCTGGGCCCCCCCCCCTTGGGCCCATGCGCCTAGGGTTGGGGGGGGAGAACCCTAGAGGGGGCGCCCCCTTGCTTGGGGGGCAAGTCCCCCCTCCCTGGCCGCCGCCCCCCCTCTAGATCCCATCTAGAGGGGCCGGCCCCCCTTGCCCCTTCCCCTATAAATAGAGGGGTGAGGGGAGGGCTGAACACCCAAGCCAAGGCGCAGCCCCTCCCCTCCCCAACACCTCTCCTCCTCCGTTGTGTGCTTGGCGAAGCCCTGTCGGAGTACTGCCTCTCCACCATCATCACGCCGTCGTGCTGCTGCTGGAGCCTTCTTCCTCAACCTCTCCTTCCCCCTTGCTGGATCAAGAAGGAGGAGACGTCGCCCGTACCGTACGTGTGTTGAACGTGGAGGTGTTGTCCGTTCAGCACTTGGTCATCGGTGATCTGAATCACGGCGAGTACGACTCCATCATCACCGTTCCCTCAAACGCTTCCGTACGCGATCTACAAGTGGTATGTAGATGCAAAGTCACTCCCTTGACTCGTTGCTTAGATGAACTCATAGATGGATCTTGGTGAAACCGTAGGAAAATTTTTAATTTTCTGCAACGTTCCCCAACAATGAGCTACTGCTAAAACAATGGTTGTAGCGTGGTTTTGGAACAAGTGCTACTACTAAGTAGCGCTAGCGCCGAGTTTTGACCAACATGAGAATAAAACTCAGAATAAAAATAATTTTTGTAATCCAATAATCGATCTTGGTTAGGATCCTGTATTAAGAGCTAAATTAGCTAAAGGGATGGGAACATTAGGACATCCTTGGGGAAATGCACCTGGTGCAGCAGCTAATCGATTAGGAATAGGTGTAACCAGACCTGCTTTTGACATATCTATCCTATTCTTATTTGGGTACCATATGCACCTCTTTGGGCTTCTATTGAATCGAGAAATTGGATTGTACATCTTTCACTGCTATACCTCTGTGTATAACGTTTTCCCCAGTAGTGCAAGTGGACATTAAAAGTGCTTTTCTAAATGGTGAAATAGAGGAGGAAGTTTATGTTAAGCAACCTCCCGGATTTGTTAATCCTAAGAAACCTAATCATGTTTACAAACTTCACAAAGCTCTTTATGGTCTTAAACAAGCTCCTAGAGCATGCTATAAATGCTTGCCCAAGTTCCTTATTGAAAAAGGCTTTGAAATTGGAAAATTTGATTCTACTCTTTTTACTAAAAGGGTTAATAGGGAACTATTTCTGTGCCAAATCTATGTTGATGATATTATATTTGGTTCAACTAACCCTTACTTTAGTGAAAAGTTTGGAAAGCTAATGTCGGAGAAGTTTGAGATGTCGATGATGAGTGAACTCAAATTCTTTCTTGGGTTGCAAATCAAGCAAACTAAGGAAGGTACCTTTGTCTCTCAAACAAAGTACACCAAGGACTTATTCAAGAAGTTCAATATGCAAGAATGCAAAGGTATGACTACACCCATGCCTACTAGTGGAAATCTTGATTTAACCAAAGATGGTGAACCGGTTGATCAAAAGGTTTACCACTCTATGATCCATTCATTGTTATATCTATGTGCTTCACGTCCCGATATTATGCTAAGTGTGTGCATGTGTGGACGATAACAAGCCGCTCCTAAAGAATGTCATCTTAAGGCCGTGAAAAGGATAGTGAGATACTTAATCCATACACCAAATTTTGGCATTTGGTATCCAAAGAGGGCCTCTTTTAATCTTGTTGGCTACTGATACGTCTCCAACGTATCTACTTTTCCAAACACTTTTGCCCTTGTTTTGGACTCTAACTTGCATGATTCGAATGAAACTAACCTGGACTGACGCTGTTTTCAGCAGAACTGCCATGATGTTGTTTTATGTGTAGAAACAAAAGTTCTCGGAATGTCCTGAAAATCCACGGAGGCACTTTTTGGAAAATATAAAAAATACTGGCGAAAGAATCAAGACCAGGGGGCCACACCCTGTCCACGAGGGTGGGGGGCGTGCCCCCTCCCCCTGGGCGCGCCCCCCTGTCTTGTGGGCCCCCTGGACCTCCACCGACCTCAACTCCAACTCCATATATTCACGTTCGGGTAGAAAAAAACAGAGAGAAAGTTTCATCGCTTTTTACGATATGGAGCCGCCGCCAAGCCCTAATCTCTCTCGAGAGGGCTGATTTGGAGTCCGTTCGGGGCTCCGGAGAGGGGGATTCGTTGTCGTCGTCATCATCAACCATCCTCCATCACCAATTTCATGATGCTCACCGCCGTGCGTGAGTAATTCCATCATAGGCTTGCTGGACGGTGATGGGTTGGATGAGATTTACCATGTAATCAAGTTAGTTTTGTTAGGGTTTGATCCCTAGTATCCACTATGTTATGAGATTGATGTTGATATGACTTTGCTATGCTTAATGCTTGTCACTAGGGCCCGAGTGCCATGATTTCAGATCTGAACCTATTATGTTTTCATGAATATATGTGTGTTCTTGATCCTATCTTGCAAGTCTATAGTCACCTATTATGTGTTATGATCCGACAACCCCGAAGTGACAATAATCGGGATACTTCTCAGTGATAACCAAAGTTTGAGGAGTTCATGTATTCACTATGTGCTAATGCTTTGTTCCGGTTCTCTATTAAAAGGAGGCCTTAATATCCCTTAGTTTCCGCTAGGACCCCGCTGCCACGGGAGGGTAGGACAAAAGATGTCATGCAAGTTTTTTCCATAAGCACGTATGACTATTTACGGAATACATGCCTACATTACATTGATGAACTAGAGCTAGTTCTGTGTCACCCTATGTTATAGCTATTACATGAGGAATCGCATCCGGCATAATTATCCATCACTGATCCATTGCGTACGAGATTTTCATATATTGTTCTTCGCTTATTTGCTTTTCCGTTGCTACTGTTACAACTACTACAAAACTCAAAAACATTACTTTTGCTACCGTTACCTTTATTATCATATTACTTTGCTACTAAATACTTTGCTGCAGATACTAAGTTATCCAGGTGTGGTTGAATTGACAACTCAATTGCTAATGCTCAAGAATATTCTTTGGCTCCCCTTGTGTCGAATCAATAAATTTGGGTTGAATACTTTACCCTCGAAAGCTGTTGCGATCCCCTACACTTGTGGGTTATCAAGACTAATTTCTGGCGCCGTTGCTGGGGAGCATAGCTATATTCTCTGAGTCACTTGGGATTTATATCTGTTGATCACTATGAAGAACTTGAAAGACGCGAAAACTACGATCTATCCCTCAACTACAAGGGGAGGTAAGGAACTGCCATCTAGCTCTGCACTAGATTCTCCTTCTGTTTTGAGTAAGCTTGCGACACCTAAACCTGCTACTGCTATGAATTCTGATATGTTGCGATACTACTTTGCCATTAGGTGAATTTCTTGATGAACAACTTGCTAGAGTTAGGGGGAATGAAATTATTGAAGATTCTATTATTGATGATAGTGATGATGAAAATTCTCCCAATGATTATGAATTGCCTATTGTTCCTGAGGGTTATGTTATGAATGAAGAAGCTGCTAGAGCTATCTTTGCTTGCAATGATAGATATGATCTTAAGAAATTACTAGCTAAATGGAAGCATCAGTCTCTTAATGCTAGAATGAAACCTGACCCTGCTTTTGCTACTTCACCTATTTGTGTTACTGATAAGGATTATGAATTCTTTGTTGATCCTAAAATTATTACTTTAGTTGAATCTGATCCTTTTTATGGCCTTGAATCTGAAACTGTTGTGGCACATCTTACCAAGTTGAATGATATAGCCACCCTGTTTACTCATGATGATAAATCTCGCTATTATTATATCCTTAAGATATTTCCGTTCTCATTAAAGGGTGATGCTAAGACTTGGTATAATTCTCTTGCTCCTGGTTGTGTGCGTAGTCCCCAGGATATGATTTATTACTTCTCTGCTAAATATTTCCCTGCTCATAAGAAACAAGCTTCCTTGTGGGAAATATATAATTTTGTGCAAATCAAAGAAGAGAGTCTCCCACAAGCTTGGGGGAGGCTTCTCCGATTACTTAATTCTTTGGCTGATCATCCTCTTAAGAAAAATGAAATACTTGATATCTTTTATAATGGACTAACCGATGCTTCCAAGGACTACTTGGATAGTTGTGTTGGTCGTGTTTTCAGGGAAAGAACAGTCGACGAAGCTGAATTACTATTTAATAATATGTTGACTAATGAAAATAATTGGACTCTTCCTGAGCCAATTCCTGAGGAAATTCCTGAACCAATTAAGCCAACTCCTGAACCTATTCCTAAACCCACTCTGAAGAAGAGAGGTGTTTTATTTCTCAGTCCTGAAGATATGCAAGAGGCAAAGAAATCAATGAAAGAAAAAGGTATTAAAGCTGAAGATGTTAAGAATTTACCACCTATTGAAGAAATACATGGTCTTAATATACCGCCTGTTGAAGAACCACATTGTCTTGATAACCCAACACAGGTAGTAAAGGTAAATTCTCTCTATAGATATGATAAAGTTAAAATCCCATCTACTAAATTACATAGCCCGTGCCTAGATGAATTTGATGACTTTATGGCTAGACAAGAAAGTTTTAATGCTTATGTCGGTAGAGAGCTAAAGAATAATGCTTTCGAGATAGGACGTGTGAGCGATAATATGGCTAGAGTTAAAGGTGAACTCAAACTCATTAGCAAATATACTTCTATGGTTGCTACTCAAGCTGAGCAAGTACTTAAAGCTCAAAATGATTTGCTTGACGAATTAAATAATAAACCTGACTTTGTTGTTAGAGTGGCTACTAGAACTGGTAGAATGACTCAGAAACCTTTGGATCCTGAAGGCCACCCTAAGAGAATCGAGCAAGATTCTCAGAGAAATAATTTAGAGGCACCTAGTTCTTCCAAAAAGAAGAAAAAGAAAGACAGTAGGACTTTGCATGCTTCTAGTGAACCTATTGTAGACAAACCTGAGAATCCCAATGATATTTCTATTTCTGATGCTGAAACACAATCTGGTGATGAACATGAACCTCATGATAAGGTTAATGTTCATGTTGATGCTCAACCTAGCAAAAACAATGATGTAGAGATTGAACCTGCTGTTGATCTTGATAACCCACAATCAAAGAATCAATGTTATGATAAGAGAGATTTTGTTGCTAGGAAGCACGGTAGAGAAAGAGAACCATGGGTTCAGAAACCCATGCCCTTCCCTCCTAAACCATCCATGTCAAAGGATGATGAGGATTTTGAGCACTTTGCTGAAATGATTAGACCTATCTTCTTACGTATGCTCTTAACTCATATGCTTAAAGTAAATCCTTGTGCTAAATATATGAAGAATATCATTACAAATAAAAGAAAGATATCGGAAGCTGAGATTTCTACCATGCTTGCTAATTACACTTTCAAGGGTGGAATACCAAAAAACTTGGAGATCCGGGTGTACCAACTATACCATGCTCCATTAAAAGAAATTATATTAGAACTTCTTTATGTGATCTTGGAGCCGGTGTTAGTGTTATGCCTCTCTCTTTATATCGTAGACTTGAATTGAATAAGTTGACACCTACTGAAATATCTTTGCAAATGGCTGATAAATCAACTGCTATACCTGTCGGTATTTGTGAGGATGTGCCTGTTGTGGTTGCAAATGTCACTATCTTAACGGACTTTGTTATTCTTGATATTCCTGAGGACGATAGTATGTCCATTATCCTTGCTAGACCCTTTTTGAACACTGCAGGGGCTGTTATTGATTGCAACAAAGGCAATGTCACTTTTCATATAAATGGTAATGAGCATACGGTACACTTTCCGAGGAAACAATCTCAAGTTCATAGCATCAATTCTATTGGAAAAGTTCCAACTATCATTATTGGAGGTTTTGAATTTCCTCTCCCTACTGTCGAGAAAAGGTATGATATTCTTATTATTGGGGATTTTCATATCCCCGTTGAGGTAACTTAGTGTTATTCGAAATTTCTACGGTTCCGTGTTATTCGGAATGAGTTTGTTAACAAGACTTGATCAACCTTGTTAGTGGATTCATTTTGATGATCATGAGATGGATGAAACTAGAAGGCACAACCTTCTATACCCACTTTTTACTTTCTGTTATTTAGAATAAATAAAGCAAAAATAATATTATCCTTCTGTTTTCTGAATTATCCGTGCATTAAAAAATATCCCAAAAATAAAAGTGCTCCAAATACCCTGCAAATTTAGTATGATTTTTTATGGAATATTTGAGGATTTTAGGCACTGAAATCACTGCAGGAGGGGAAAGCACCATGCCACGAGAGTGGAGGGCGCGCCCACCCCACCTGGGCGCGCCCCCTGTCTCGTGGGCCCCTGGTGGCTCCCTCCACTTATGCCAGCACCCACACACTTAATATTCTACCCAAAAAAATCCCCATCCAGCTCAAGCATGAGTTCTAGCTCATTTTGCTGTGATTTTCGATCTCCTTGCTCAAAGCTCCATTCACAAAACTGCTTTGGGAGATTGTTGCTTGGTATGTGACTCCTCCATTGGTACAATTAGTTTTTGTTCTAGTACTTTATTCATTGCAATTTTTTGCTGCATAGGTGACCATGTTCTTGAGCTTGCATGTTGAATTTATGAGGTCCCAAGCAATTCTAATGCATGATATAGGCTTTAGGCACTTGTAGGAGTAGTTGCTATCAATCTTGTTTAGTTTTATTCACTTTTATTTTGAAGTTACTAAAATTTCAGAAATTTTTCAGAAAAAGAATTATGTCTAGGAGAATGTACCAAGGTGGTTCATCGGTGAAGAAAGGGCCCATGATTGCTATACGTGAGCAAGATGTTGAATTGCCGAGGGACGCGGATGTACGAGCTTGTGAGTGGCCATCCGATAATTTTGGTCGAAGCAGGCTTTAAGGAGGAATTTCACACGTTTGTGCGTAATGCCGAGCTGGAGGACTTCTTACAAGATAAGTGTCCTCAGTACTATCAATTGACTGATTCCTTTGTGCGGAGGTTTAAATATAACTGTACGCGTAATTCTCCTAATGTCATATTTGATATTTATGATACATCTTATACCATGGGCTTAGAGGGTTTTACAACTGCTTGCAAACTCCCGCGGTGGGGTAATATTAATGATCCTCACAAATCTAAATTTAGAGACTTCCTTGCTAGTATCACTATGGGAGAATCCATGGACATAACACAAGCTACCATAGGGAGCATTCATTTTCCTGCTATACTTTATTTTGCTCTCTTCATTGGTAGATGCATTAACGGTAAAGATGAAGCATGTCACATGTGTGTCCCTGATCTGTGTGTCCTCTAGAGTGCTGTGTTAGGATATGAAGGTTATAACTTGGGGGCAATAGTTGCACGTAGGTTGCAGAATAATAGTAGAAAGGGAAATTTATTTGGTGGAATTTATGCGACCCGTGTGGCTAATTATCTTGGTATAGCCCCACAAGAGGGGGATATGATGATACCTCCTACTTATTTAGATTATGACACTATGGTCAATCATCAATTTCTTAGGAGGAATGAACAATTCCTCCATTATCGACTAATCTATGACAGACGCAACGTCGTCCATGTTACTCTTCCTGCTCCCCACCTTTTTGATTATCAAGCAAAAGGAAGATATGTTGTCACCAGGGAGGAAGCAGCTGAACACGAGGGGAGAGCGGAGGCAGCTCGCCAACACGCCGCAGCTCAGGAGGCGGTTGCCTCTGCATCTCAGTACGACCCCAGTTACAACTACGGATATCAGCCAGGCGGTCCTTGGTACTAGACCAACTTAGGCCAAAAGCCTAAGCTTGGGGGAGTACGTATTTCTCACCGACTTTACATTCATGTTCACACACTAGTCATCGGTGCTCATACTCTTTCATTGTATTATCCATGTTAGTTTAATTTTTTTCTAGTTTTCTTCTTGTGTGTTTGATAAACCTTAAGAAAAAACCAAAAAAAATAGTTAGTTTAATTTCCATGCTTGTAGTAGAATTGAAATGAAAACCCAAAAAGATTTCTAGTTCTTCTTATTACTTGTTGGGAGCTTTCCCGTGTAAATAGTTTTATTTTCTTTTCTTTCCTTTGGGGGTCGAGAAGACCATATTGAAAATGTTTAGTGGCTCTCATATGCATGACAGTTTATTTAACTTAGAGCCCATATTACTTGTCTTCTCTCTTGAGTTGAATGCTTGCAGATTCCAGCTTAGTCCAATGCACGTGCACTCCTATTATTATACACATCGTTCGGCCGTGCAAGTGAAAGGCAATAATGACGATATATGATGGACTGATTGATATGAGAGAAGCTGGTGTGAACTCAACCTCTCTTGTTTTTGTAAATATGATGAGTTCATCGTTTCTGATTCAGCTTATTATGAAGTAAACATATTTGCAATGACATTTAGAGATTATAGTTGCTTGTGCCATGCTTTATTAGCTATGAGTTATAGTGGTTTACCTTGCGTGCCAACATGCTACTAGAATGATTATGATGTGGTATGATGGGATGATATCCTCCTTTGAATGAATTGAGTGACTCGACTTGGCATATGTTCACGCATGTAGTTGAAACAAATGAACATAGCCTTCATGATATTTATGTTCATGGTAGATTATATCCTACTCATGCTTGTACTCGGTGTAAATTAATTTTAATGCATGTTTATGACTGTTGTCGCTCTCTCAGTTGGTCGCTTCCCAGTCTTTTGCTAGCCTTCACCTGTACTAAGCGGGAATACTGCTTGTGCATCCAAACTCCTTAAACCCCAAGGTTGTTCCATATGAGTCCACTATACCTTCCTATATGCGGTATTTACCTGCCGTTCCAAGTAAATTTGTATGTGCCAAACTCCAAACCTTCAAATGAAATTCTGTTTTGTATGCTCGAGCAGCTCATGTTACAACTAGGGCTGCCTATATCTTCCATGCTAGGTGGGTTATTCTCAAGAGGAGTGGACTCCGCTCCTCATTCATGAGAAAGGGCCGGTAACTGGGATGCCCAGTCCCATGATCCAAAAAGATCAATGCAAATCAAAATAATTAAACAAAACTCCCCCAGGGATGTTGTTAGTTGGAGGCACTCGTTGTTTCGAGCAAGCCATGGATTGATGCTTGTTGGTGGTTGGGGGAGTATAAACCTTTACCATTCTGTTTGGGAACTGCCTATAATGCATGTAGTATGGAAGATAAAGCCATCTCATAGTTGTTGTGTTGACAGCAAAAGTATGCCGCTCAAAATGTTATTCAATCTCTATTTTAAAATCGGGCTCTAGCACCTCTACAAATCCCTGCTTCCCTCTACGAAGGGCCTATCTATTTACTTTTATGTTGAGTCATCACCCTTCTTATTAAAAAGCACCCGCAGGAGAGCACACTGTCATTTGCATTCATTATTATTGGTTTATATTGGGTATAACTTGACTAGATCTCTTTTACCATAAATTACAATGTTTAGTCAGTCCTTGATCTTTAAAGGTGCTCTGCATTTACGTTTTGCGGTCTCAGAAAGGGCTAGCGAGATACCATTTTGTTATATCATGTTATGATTGTTTTGAGACAGTGTTGTCATCCGAGTTTTATTATTATGGCTCGCTAGCTGATTACGCTATTGATATGACTAATTGTGAGACCTAAGTATTATTGTGAGTATGGTTAGTTCATAATATTTGCTGAAACTTGAATGCTGGCTTTGCATGTTTACAACAACAAGAGCATAAAAAGTTTGTAAAAGTTTTTCTTTATCACTTTCAGTTTATCAACTGAATTGCTTGAGGACAAGCAAAGGTTTAAGCTCGGGGAGTTGATACGTCTCCAACGTATCTACTTTTCCAAACACTTTTGCCCTTGTTTTGGACTCTAACTTGCATGATTTGAATGAAACTAACCTGGACTGACGGTGTTTTCAGCAGAACTGCCATGATGTTGTTTTATGTGTAGAAAACAAAAGTTCTCGGAATGTCCTGAAAATCCAAGGAGGCACTTTTTGGAAAATATAAAAAATACTGGCGAAAGAATCAAGACCCGGGGGCCCATACCCTGTCCACGAGGGTGGGAGGCGTGCCTCCTCCCCCTGGGTGCGCCCCCCTGTCTCGTGGGCCCCCTGGACCTCCACCGACCTCAACTCCAACTCCATATATTCACGTTCAGGGAGAAAAAATCAGAGAGAAAGTTTCATCGCGTTTTACAATACGGAGCCGCCGCCAAGCCCTAATTTCTCTCGGGAGGGCTGATCTGGAGTCCGTTCGGGACTCCGGAGAGGGGGATTTGTCACCGTCGTCATCATCAACCATCCTCCATCACCAATTTCATGATGCTCACCGCCGTGCGTGAGTAATTCCATCATAGGCTTGCTGGACGGTGATGGGTTGGATGAGATTTACCATGTAATCAAGTTAGTTTTGTTAGGGTTTGATCCCTAGTATCCACTATGTTCTGAGATTGATGTTGCTATGACTTTGCTATGCTTAATGCTTTTCACTAGGGCCCGAGTGCCATGATTTCAGATCTGAACCTATTATGTTTTCATGAATATATGTGTGTTCTTTATCCTATCTTGCAAGTTCTATAGTCACCTATTATGTGTTATGATCCGACAACCCCGAAGTGACAATAATCGGGATACTTCTCGGTGATGACCATAGTTTGAGGAGTTCATGTATTCACTATGTGCTAATGCTTTGTTCCGGTTCTCTATTAAAAGGAGGCCTTAATATCCCTTAGTTTCCGCTAGGACCCAGCTGCCACGGGAGGGTAGGACAAAAGATGTCATGCAAGTTCTTTTCCATAAGCACGTATGACTATTTACGGAATACATGCCTACATTACATTGATGAACTGGAGCTAGTTCTGTGTCACCCTATGTTATAGCTATTAACGAGGAATCGCATCCGGTATAATTATCCATCACCGATCCATTGCCTACGAGCTTTTCATATATTGTTCTTCGCTTATTTACTTTTCCGTTGCTATAGTTACAACTACTACAAAACCCAAAAACATTACTTTTGCTACCGTTATCTTTATTATCATATTACTTTGCTACTAAATACTTTGCTGCAGATACTAAGTTATCCAGGCGTGGTTGAATTGACAACTCAACTGCTAATACTCAAGAATATTCTTTGGCTCCCCTTGTGTCGAATCAATAAATTTGGGTTGAATACTTTACCCTCAAAAGCTGTTGCTATCCCCTACACTTGTGGGTTATCAGCTACTCCGACTCGGACTATGCCGATGACAAGGTTGATAGAAAGTCCACTTCGGGTACTTGTCAGTTTCTTGGTAGATCTCTTGTGTCTTGGTCTTTCAAGAAACAAAACTCGGTATCCTTATCCACCGCCGACGCGGAATACATTGCCGCTGGTTCATGTTGTGCTCAATTACTTTGGATGACCCAAAATCCAAAAGATTATGGGATATATGTGAAACATGTTCCATTGCTTTGTGACAATGAAAGTGCTACCAAGATTGCTCACAATCCCGTGCAACACTCTCGAACTAAGCATATTGAAGTTTGTCATCATTTCATTCGAGATCATGTTGCCAAAGGGGACATTAATCTTTAGCATGTTCGCACCGATAAGCAATTGTCGGATATTTTCATCAAACCACTTGATGAGAAAGTGTTTTGCAGGTTAAGAGGTGAATTAAACATCATTGATGCTTCAAACTTGGAGTAGGAACTCCATTTGATACATGCAAGACATGAGCCTATGACTAATCCTTGATGTTTCTCTTATGATGATAATCTTATGTCTTGGATATATTTGCACCTTGCATGTTATCTAACCAGTGTAGGTACTTGGTTGAATCAAAATCTATGAGATTGCAACTCACTCACATCTTGAGCAATCTCTACATCACTAAGTCTCTACACAATGGTGGTTGAAAACAAGGAAGCACGGAACCATTCAAACATATCCTTTGACAAATTTATTATTGAAAATTATGATTGTCATTTTGGATACACAAGTTCTCTTCCTTGTAAAAGTAACCCATGTAGGTAGATGAACTCAAATTCCAAAGTGGTGCTCCCAACTCTTGATGAGCTGCATCAACCTTGAGCAACCCACACAAGTTCAACTACATGATCACGATCAACACCACCACCCAAGGTATGTTATTCCATCTTAGAGAAGCTTTACTCCAAGTCATGAGTCAAAGCAACTCGACAAGATGTGAATACATCAAGATGCTTAAACAAAAAATGGTAACCCCATTTTGAGCTTAAACGATGAGTATGACCTATGATCAAGTGATCTCACTTGACTCCTAAGTCAATATACTCTAACATAGGTGACTTTGTCGCCGACCAATTCTAGATGAAGTTCTCTCGTGTCTTTTTTGTGCTCTTGCATTTATCTCATGCATATCTGTTTCCCCTTTCAAAAAATACTTCATCTATATTTCTTTAGTGTTTCTTCTCTTTTATTTTCTGTTCTGCATTCCCTGCATCCAATTCATTGCAAATCTTTCAGTTAATTCCTTGAAAATCCTTGTGGGATCTTACTTGTCTAGTGAGATGAGGTGACAAGTGTTTTCTCTGTGATGAAGTCGGTCACACCAGTCTGCTGCCTTTGGTCCAACCGAATTCTTCCGGTGCAGCCGAAGCACACAACTCGGAGCCACCGACTTCACAACAGGAAAGACATTTTGCCACTTGTTTCTGCATGTTTCTTGATCCAGCTCCACTCAATGAATCTTGTCCTCTACCAGCATCACATTCAACTTGCTGCTTTGTTCTGTGACTCAAGGACCAAACCCATCGTGACAAAAATCCAGAAGAACCCTTCTTGGAAATTGATGTCAAAGGGAGAGAGAGAGATCACATCAAAGCTTAATCATATCCATAGGGGGAGAGAATACTCAAGGAGAGAGAGAGAGTAATCATCAAGGACCCCAGATGCTTGGTGTTCAAGAGGAGAGAAGTCACATGTCTTAAACAGGGGAAAGACATGTTCATATTTATTTGCTTGCATTGCATTAGCTCTATTTCCTTTCTTTGAGCTCTGATTTTCTGTTCCCTATCTTCTCCCAGTATCCTATGCTAGATTCAGGGGGAGCAAGACATCTAAGGGAAGGAAATCCTTGAATTCATTGCACATCCTTACCTTTGGGGACATGTCTATATTCACTATGGTACTTAGTACTCACTCTACATGTCATCCGAGTATTGGTTCTCTTGTGGTTTCGTCCTCTGGCCAGTAGGTGTACCTATGTTATCTAACCTTGTTTACGCAGGTTCATTCCATCCTAAGCCAACTCAAGAACACAAGGTAAGTATATGCATCACAATCATGTGTATGGGGAATTCTTGCTAATGTAAATACTTTTTGCAAGAAGGACTCATGGGCATGAAGGTATATTTCCCATATACACATCTTTGGCTCTAATGCATATAGCCAAGATACATGTAACACATTGCTTACTTTGTCATGCTTATGCATTCACATGCTCCTATATTCCATATTCACATGATTGCATATATGTAGGGGGAGCCTATGCATGTTACATGTCTTTCCAAAGATTTACTTGTTATTCTCTATATCTTTATCTAAAGCGTTATTGTATGTTGCCATCAATTACCAAAATGGGGGAGATTGAAATCACAAGGTGCTCCCTGCGTGATTTTGGTAATTAATGTCAACATATATCTTGTTGGACTAACTCCTTTACCTAGTATGTTTCAGATAAGTTCAACAATGAAGTGGCATGGACTAGAGGATGTGGAACCCCTTCAAGATGCTAAGGACAAAGGATTGGCTCAAGCTCCAAGAACAAGACTCTACATTTTCTATTTTAGTGATCCAAGATCACATTGAGTCTATAGGAAAAGCCAATACTATAAAGAAGGGATGAGGTGTTGCTTAATGGCTTGCTTGCTCAAAGTGCTTAGTGATATGCTCCAAAGCCCTCAACTACCTTCTCACATCCACATATGACCCAAACCAAAAGTCCAACTCAACCCTACCGATTCTTTCTATCCGGCGCCACTGAGTTCAGATGTCATAGCCACTGCCACAAACCCTAGGCAAATCGGTCTCACCGATAGGGATCTCGGTCCTACCGAGTTGCATGTTGGTCCCACCGAAAATCCTAACGGTCACATGATTTGCTAAATTGGCCCGACCGAGTTTCAGGATTTGGTCCGACCGAGTTTGGTAAGTTGCGTGTAACGGTTAGATTTTGTGTCGAGGCTATATATACCCCTCCACCCACTCTTCATTCGTGGAGAGAGCCATGAGAACGTGCCTACACTTCCAGCATACATTTTCTAAGAGCGAACCACCTACACTTGTGTTGAGGCCAAAATATTCCATTCCTACCATATGAATCTTGATCTCTAGCCTTCCCCAAGTTGCTTTCCACTCAAATCTTCTTTGCACCATATCCAAATCCTGTGAGAGAGAGTTGAGTGTCGGGGAGACTATCATTTGAAGCACAAGAGCAAGGAGTTCATCATCAACACACCATTTGTTACTTCTTGGAGAGTGGTGTCTCCTAGATTGGCTAGGTGTCACTTGGGAGCCTCCGACAAGATTGTGGAGTTGAACCAAGGAGTTTGTAAGGGCAAGGATATTGCCTACTTCGTGAAGATCTACCCTAGTGAGGCAAGTCCTTCGTGGGCGACGACCATGGTGGGATAGACAAGGTTGCTTCTTCGTGGACCGTTCGTGGGTGGAGCCCTCCGTGGACTCGTGCAGCCGTTACCCTTCGTGGGTTGAAGTCTCCATCAGTGTGGATGTACGATAGCACCACCTATCGGAACCACGTCTCAAAAATCTTCGTGTCACCAAATTGCGTTTGCACACTCCAATCCCATCCCTTTACATTCTTGCAAGTTGCATGCTTTACTTTCCACTACTCATATACTCTTTGCATGCTTGCTTGATATGTATTGTGATTGTTAAACTTGTGCCAAAACTCCACTTCAACTTAAAGAAATTAAAAACTGCACCTTTTCTCACTTAGTGTCTAATCACCCCCCCCCCCTCTAGACACCTCTTCTCGATCCTTTCATAAGCCTTGCAAGCAATGTAGCTAATGAGTTAGTTACAGAATGATGCATTACGTAACGAGTAAAGAGACTTGCCGGTAACGAGATTGAACTACGTATTGAGATACCGACGATCGAATCTCGGGAAAGTAACATACCCATGACAAAGGGAACAACATATGTTGTTATGCGGTTTGACCGATAAAGATCTTCATAGAATATGTGGGAGCCAATATGAGCATCCAGGTTCCGCTATTGGTTATTTATCGGAGACGTGTCTCGGTCATGTCTACATAGGTCTCGAACCCGTAGGGACCGCACGCTTAAACTTAGATGATGGTTAAATTATGAGTTTATATGTTTTTATGTACCGAAGATAGTTCGGTGTCCCGGATGTGATCACGGACATGACGAGGAGTCTCGAAATGGTCGAGACATGAAGATTGTTATATTGGACGACTATATTCGGACACCGAAATGGTTCCGGGGGTTACCGGATGTATACCGGAGTACCGGGGGGTTACGGGACCCCCCCGGGGGTTAATGGGCCACATGGGCCCAAAGTAGAGCACAGGAGGGGCGGCCAGGGCAGGCCACACGTCCCCTCCCCCTCTAGTCCGAATAGGACAAGGAGGGGGGCGTCGCCCCCCTTTCCTTACTTTCCTCTCTCCCTTCCTCCCCCCTCTCCTACTTGGACAAGGAAAGGAGGGAGTCCTACTCCCGGTGGGAGTAGGACTCCTCCCTGGCGCGCCTCCTCCTGGCCGGCCGCCCCTCCCCATTGCTCCTTTATATACGGGGGCGGGGGCACCTCTAGACACAACAATTGATCCTTGAGATCTATTAGCCATGTGCGGTGCCCCCCTCCACCATATTCCACCTCGATAATATCGTAGCGGTGCTTAGGCGAAGCCCTGCGTCGGTAGAGCATCATCATCGTCACCATGCCATCGTGCTGACGGAACTCTCCCTCAAAGCTCGGCTGGATCGGAGTTCGAGGGACGTCATCGAGCTGAACGTGTGCTGAACTCAGAGGTGCCGTGCGTTCGGTATTCGATCAGTCGGATTGTCAAGACGTATGACTACATCAACCGTGTTGTGCTAACGCTTCCGCTTTCGTTCTACGAGGGTACGTGGACAACACTCTCCCCTCTCGTTGCTATGCATCACCATGATCTTGCGTGTGCGTAGGAATTTTTTTTGAAATTACTACGTTCCCAATAGTGGCATCTGAGCCTGGTTTTATGTGTAGATGTTATACGCACGAGTAGAACACAAGTGAGTTATGGGCGATACAAGTCATACTGCTTACCAGCATGTCATACTTTGGTTCGGCGGTATTGTTGGATGAAGCGGCCCGGACCGACATTACGCATACGCTTACGCGAGACTGGTTCTACCAACATGCTTTGCACATAGGTGGCTGGCGGGTGTTAGTTTCTCCAACTTTAGTTGAACCGAGTGTGGCCACGCCCGGTCCTTGAGAAGGTTAAAACATCACTAACTTGATGAACTATCATTGTGGTTTTGATGCGTAGGTAAGAACGGTTCTTGCTCAGCCTGTAGCAGCCACGTAAAACTTGCAACAACAAAGTAGAGGACGTCTAACTTGTTTTTGTAGGGCATGTTGTGATGTGATATGGTCAAGACGTGATGCTATATTTTATTGTATGAGATGATCATGTTTTGTAACCGAGTTATCTGCAACTGGCAGGAGCCATATGGTTGTCGCTTTATTGTATGCAATGCGATCGCCCTGTAATTGCTTCACTTTATCACTAAGCGCTAGCGATAGTCGTAGAAGCAATAGGTGGTGAAATGACAACGATGCTATGGTGGAGATCAAGGTGTCACGCCGGTAACAATGGTGATCATAACGGTGCTTCGAAGATGGAGATCACAAGCACAAGATGATGATGGCCATATCATATCACTTATATTGATTTCATGTGATGTTTATCCTTTATGCATCTTATTTTGCTTTGATTGGCGGTAGCATTATAAGATGATCTCTCACTAAATTTCAAGGTATAAGTGTTCCCCTAAGTATGCACCGTTGCGAAAGTTCTTCGTGCTGAGACACCACGTGATGATCGGGTGTGATAGGCTCTACGTTCAAATACAACGGGTGCAAAACAGTTGCACACGCAGAATACTCAGGTTAAACTTGACGAGCCTAGCATATACAGATATGGCTTCTGAACACTGAGACCGAAAGGTCGAGCGTGAATCATATAGTAGATATGATCAACATAGTGATGTTCACCATTGAAAACTACTCCATCTCACGTGATGATCAGACATGGTTTAGTTGATTTGGACCACGTGATCGCTTAGATGATTATAGGGATGTTATCTAAGTGGGAGTTCTTAAGTAATATGATTAATTGAACTTAAATTTATCATGAACTTAGTACCTGATAGTATTTTGCTTGTCTATGTTCGTTGTAGATAGATGGCTCGTGCTGTTGTTCCGTTGAATTTTATTGCATTCCTTGAGAAAGCTAAGTTGAAAGATGATGGTAGAAATTACACGGACTGGGTCCGTAATTAACTTGAGGATTATACTCATTGCTGCATAGAAGAATTACGTCCTGGAAGCACCGCTGGGTGCCAGGCCTACTGCAGATGCAACTGACGATGTTACGAACGTCTGGCAGATCAAAGCTGATGACTACTCGATAGTTCAGTGTGCCATGCTTTACGGCTTAGAACCGGGACTTCAACAATGTTTTGAACGTCATGGAGCATATGAGATGTTCCAGGAGTTGAAGTTAATATTTCAAGAAAATGCACGGATTGAGAGATATGAAGTCTCCAATAAGTTCTATAGCTGCAAGATGGAGGAGAATAGTTCTGTCAGTGAACATATACTCAAAATGTCTGGGTATAATAATCACTTGATTCAACTGGGAGTTAATCTTCCTGATGATAGTGTCATTGACAGAATTCTTCAATCACTGCCACCAAGCTACAAGAGCTTGGTAATGAACTATAATATGCATTGGATGAACAAGACTATTCCCAGCTCTTCGCAATGCTAAAAGCTGCGGAGGTAGAAATCAAAAAGGAGCATCAAGTGTTGATGGTCAACATGACCACCAGTTTCAAGAAAAAGGGTAAAGGGAAGAAGAAAGGGAACTTCAAGAAGAACGACAAACAAGTTGCTGCTCAAGAGAAGACCCAAGTCTGGACCTAAGCCTGAGACTGAGTGCTTCTACTTCAAGCAGACTGGTCACTGGAAGCGGAACTGCCCCAAGTATTTGGCGGATAAGAAGGATGGCAAGGTGAACAAAGGTATATGTGATATACATGTTATTGATGTGTACCTTACTAATGCTCGCAGTAGCACCTGGGTATTTGATACTGTTTCTGTTACTAATATTTGCAACTCAAAATAGGGACTACAGATTAAGCGAAGATTGGCTAAGGACGAGGTGACGATGCGCGTGGGAAATGGTTCCAAAGTCGATGTGATCGCGGTCGGCATGCTACCTCTACATCTACCTTCGGAATTAGTTTTAGACCTGAATAATTGTTATTTGGTGCCAACGTTGAGCATGAACATTATATCTGGATCTTGTTTGATGCGAGACGGTTATTCATTTAAATCAGAGAATAATTGTTATTCTATTTATATGAGTAATATCTTTTATGGTCATGCACCCTTGAAGAGTGGTCTATTTTTATTGAATCTCGATAGTAATGGTACACATATTCATAATGTTGAAGCCAAAAGATGCAGAGTTGATAATGATAGTGCAACTTATTTGTGGCACTGCCGTTTGGGTCATATTGGTGTAAAGCGCATGAAGAAACTCCATACTGATGGACTTCTGGAATCACTTGATTATGAATCACTTGGTACTTGCGAACCGTGCCTCATGGGCAAGATGACTAAAACGTTGTTCTCCGAAACTATGAAGCGAGCAATAGATTTGTTGGAAATCATACATACTGATGTATGTGGTCCAATGAACATTGAGGCTCGCGGCGGGTATCGTTATTTTCTCACCTTCACAGAAGATTTGAGCAGATATGGGTATATCTACTTAATGAAACATAAGTCTGAAACATTTGAAAAGTTCAAAGAATTTCAGAGTGAAGTGGAAAATCATCGTAACAAGATAAATAAAGTTTCTACGATCTGATCGTGCAGGAGAATATTTGAGTTACGAGTTTGATTTACATTTGAAGCAATGCGGAATAGTTTCGCAACTCACGCCACCCGGAACAACACAACATAATGGTGTGTCCGAGTGTCGTAATCGTACTTTACTAGATATGGTGCGATCTATGATGTCTCTTACTGATTTACCGCTATCGTTTTGGGGTTATGCTTTAGAGACGACCGCATTCACGTTAAATAGGGCACCATCAAAACCTGTTGAGACGACGCCTTATGCACTGTGGTTTGGCAAGAAACCAAAGTTGTCATTTCTTAAAGTTTGGGGCTGTGATGCTTATGTGAAGAAACTTCAACCAGATAAGCTCGAACCCAAATCGGAGAAATGTGTCTTCGTAGGATACCCAAAGGAGACTATTGGGTACACCTTCTATCACAGATCTGAAGGCAAGACTTTTGTTGCTAAATTTGGATCCTTTCTAGAGAAGGAGTTTCTCTCGAAAGAAGTGAGTGGGAGGAAAGTAGAACTTGATGAGGTAACTGTACCTGCTCCCTTATTGGAAAGTAGTTCATCACAGAAACCGGTTCCTGTGACAACTACACCAATTAGTGAGGAAGCTAATGATATTGATCATGAAACTTCAGATCAAGTTACTACCGTACCTCGTAGGTCAACCAGAGTAAGATCCGCACCAGAGTGGTACGATAATCCTATTCTGGAGGTCATGTTACTTGACCATGGCAAACCTATGAACTATGAGGAAGCGACGATGAGCCCAGATTCCGCAAAATGTCTTGAGGCCATGAAATCTGAGATGGGATCCATGTATGAGAACAAAGTATGGACTTTAGTTGACTTGCTCGATGATCGGCAAGCCATCGAGAATAAATGGATCTTCAAGAAGAAGACTGACGCTGATGGTAATGTTACTGTCTACAAAGCTCGACTTGTTGCGAAAGGTTTTCGACAAGTTCAAGGGGTTGACTACGATGAGAATTTCTCACCCGTAGCGATGCTTAAGTCTGTCCGAATCATGTTAGCAATTGCCGCATTTTATGATTATGAAATATGGCAAATGGATGTCAAAACTGCATTCCTGAATGGATTTCTAGAAGAAGAGTTGTATATGATGCAACCAGAAGGTTTTGCCGATCCAAAAGGTGCTAACAAAGGGTGCAAGCTCCAGCGATCCATTTATGGGCTGGTGCAAGCCTCTCGGAGTTGGAATAAACGCTTTGATAGTGTGATCAAAGCATCTGGTTTTATACAGACTTTTGAAGAAGCCTGTATTTACAAGAAAGTAAGTGGGAGCTCTGTAGCATTTCTGATATTATATGTAGATGACATATTTTTAATTGGAAATGATATAGAATTTCCGGATAGCATAAAAGGATACTTGAATAAAAGTTTTTCAATGAAAGACCTCGGTGAAGTTGCTTATATATTAGGCATCAAGATCTATAGAGATAGATCGAGACACTTAACTGGACTTTCACAAAGCACATACCTTGATAAAGTTTTGAAAAAGTTCAAAATGGATCAAGCAAAGAAAGGGTTCTTGCCTGTATTACAAGGTGTGAAGTTGAGTCAGACTCAATGCCCGACCACAGTAGAAGATAGAGAGAAAATGAAAGATGTTCCCTATGCTTCAGCCATAGGCTCTATCATGTATGCAATGCTGTGTACTAGACCTGATGTATGCTTAGCAATAAGTTTAGCATGGAGGTACCAAAGTAATCCAGGAGTGGATCACTGAACAACGGTCAAGAATATCCTGAAATACCTGAAAAGGACTAAGGATATGTTTCTCATTTATGGAGGTGACAAAGAGCTAGTCGTAAATGGTTACGTCGATGCAAGCTTTGACACTGATCCGGACGATTCTAAATCGCAAACCGGATACGTGTTTATATTGAACGGTGGAGCTGTCAGTTGGTGCAGTTCTAAACAAAGCATCATGGCAGGATCTACATATGAAGCGGAGTACATAGCTGCTTCAGAAGCAGCAAATGAAGGAGTCTGGATGAAGGAGTTCATATCCGATCTAGGTGTCATACCTAGTGCATCGGGTCCAATGAAAATCTTCTGTGACAACACTGGTGCAATTGCCTTGGCAAAGGAATCCAGATTTCACAAGAGGACCAAGCACATCAAGAGACGCTTCAATTCTATCCGGGACCAAGTCCATGTGGGATACATAGACATTTGCAAGATACATACGGATCTAAATGTTGCAGACCCGTTGACTAAGCCTCTTCCACGAGCAAAACATGATCAGCACCAAGGCTCCATGGGTGTTAGAATAATTACTGTTTAATCTAGATTATTGACTCTAGTGCAAGTGGGAGACTGAAGGAAATATACCCTGGAGGCAATAATAAAGTTATTATTTATTTCCTTATATCATGATAAATGTTTATTATTCGTGCTAGAATTGTATTAACCGGAAACATAATACATGTGTGAATACATAGACAAACATAGTGTCACTAGTATGCCTCTACTTGACTAGCTCGTTGATCAAAGATGGTTGAGTTTCCTAACCATAGACATGAGATGTCATTTGATTAATGGGATCACATCATTAGGAGAATGATGTGATTGACTTGACCCATTCCATTAGCTTAGCACTTGATCGTTTAGTATGTTGCTATTGCTTTCTTCATGACTTATACATGTTCCTACAACTATGAGATTATGCAACTCCTGTTTACCGGATGAACACTTTGTGTGCTACCAAACGTCACAACGTAACTGGGTGATTATAAAGGAGCTCTACAGGTGTCTCCAAAGGTACATGTTGAGTTGGCGTATTTTGAGATTAGGATTTGTCACTCCGATTGTCAGAGAGGTATCTCAGGGCCCTCTCAGTAATGCACATCACTATAATCCTTGCAAGAAATGTAGCTAATGAGTTAGTTATGGAATGATGCATTACATAACGAGTAAAGAGACTTGACGGTAACGAGATTGAACTAGGTATTGAGATACCGACGATCGAATCTCGGGCAAGTAACATACCGATGACAAAGGGAACAACATATGTTGTTATGCGATTTGACCTATAAAGATCTTCATAGAATATGTGGGAGCCAATATGAGCTTCCAGGTTCCGCTATTGGTTATGGACCGGAGACATGTCTCGATCATGTCTACATAGTTCTCGAACCCGTAGGGTCCACACGCTTAAAGTTAGATGACAGTTAAATTATGAGTTTATATGTTTTGATGTATCGAAGATTGTTCGGAGTCCCGGATGTGATCACGGACATGACAAGGAGTCTCAAAATGGTCAAGACATGAAGATTGATATATTGGACGACTATATTCAAACACGGGAATGGTTCCGGGGGTTATCGGATGTATACCGGAGTACCGGGGCGTTACCGGAATCCCCAGGGGGGGTTAATGGGCCACATGGGCCCAAAGTGGAGCAGAGGAGGGGCGGCCAGGGCAGGCCGCGTGTCCCCTCCCCCTCTAGTCCGAATAGGACAAGGAGGGGGGGCGCCCCCCTTTCCTTCCTCTCCTCTCTCCCTTCCTCCCCCCTCTCCTACTTGGACAAGGAAAGGAGGGAGTCCTACTCCTCCCTGTCGCGCCTCCTCCTGGTCGGCCGCCCCCTCCCCTTGCTCCTTTATATACGGGGCGGGGGCACCTCTAGACACAACAATTGATCCTTGAGATCTATTAGCCGTGTACGGTTCCCCCTCCACCATATTCCACCTTGATAATATCGTAGCGGTGCTTAGGCGAAGCCCTGCATCGGTAGAGCATCATCATCGTCACCACGTCGTTGTGCTAAAGGAACTCTCCCTCGAAGCTCGGCTGGATCGGAGTTCGAGGGACGTCATCGAGCTGAACATGTGCTGAACTTGGAGGTGCCGTGCGTTCGGTACTTGATTGGTCAGAATGTGAAGATGTACGACTACATCAACCGCGTTGTGCAAACGCTTCCGCTTTCGGTCTACGAGGGTACGTGGACAACACTCTCCCCTCTCGTTGCTATGCATCACCATGATCTTGCGTGTGCGTAGGATTTTTTTGAAATTACTACGTTCCCAACAGGCGCCACCCCTTGTGGGCTGGTGTGCTCCCCTCTTATGGCCTATAAGGCCCATTATTCCCCCGGGGGGTTCAGGTAACCCCCCTGGTAGTCTGATAAATACCAAATACAACCGGAACACTTCCGGTGTATGAATACTATTATCCTATATATCAATCTTTATCTCTCAACCATTCGAGACTCCTCGTCATATCCGTGCTCTCATCCGGGACTCTGAACAACATTCGGTCATCAAATCACATAACTCATATAATACAAAATCGTCGAACGTTAAGCGTGCGGACCCTACGGGTTGGAGAACTATGTAGACATGACTGAGACACCTCTCCAGTCAATAACCAATAGAGTAACCTAGATGCACATATTTGCTCCCACATATTCTACGAAGATATTTATCGGTCGAACCGTTATGACAACATACGTTATTCCCTTTGTCATCGGTATGTTACTTGCCCGAGATTCGATCGCCGGTATCTTCATACCTAGTTCAATCTCGTTACCGGCAAGTCTCTTTACTCATTCCGTAATGCATCATCCTGCAACTAACTCATTAGTCACTTTGCTTGCAAGGCTTCTTATGATGTGCATTACCGAGAGGGCCCAGAGATACCTCTCCGATACTCGGAGTGACAAATCCTAATCTCGATCTATGCCAACTCAACAAACACCTTTGGAGATACCTGTAGAGCATCTTTATAATCACCTAGTTATGTTGTGACGTTTGATAGCACACAAGACATTCCTCCGATATTCGGGAGTTGCATAATCTCATAGTCAGAGGAACATGTATTTGGCATGAAGAAATCAATAGCAATAAAACTGAACGATCATAATGCTAAGCTAATGAATGGGTCTTATCCATCACATCATTCTACTAATGATGTGATCCCGTTCATCAAATGACAACATGTGTCTATGGTTAGGAAACTTAACCATCTTTGATTAACAAGCTAGTCTAGTAGAGGCTTACACAGTATTATGTCTATGTATCCACACATGTATCAAGTTTCCAGTTAATAAAATTCTAGCATGAATAATAAACATTTATCATGATATAAGAAAATATAAAATAACAACTATATTATTGCCTCTAGGGCATATTTCCTTCAGTCTCCCACTTGCACTAGAGTCAATAATCTAGTTCACATCGCCATGTGATTTAACACCATAGTTCACATCTTTATGTGATTAACACCCATAGTTCACATCGCCATGTGACCAACACCAAAAGGGTTTACTAGAGTCAATAATCTAGTTCACATCGCTAAGTGATTAACACCCAAAGAGTACTAAGGTGTGATCATGTTTTTCTTGTGGGATAAGTTTAGTGAATGTGTCTGCCACATTCAGATCTGTATGTATTTTGTAAATTTCTATGTCTACAATGCTCTGCATAGAGCTACTCTAGCTAATTGCTCCCACATTCAATATGTATCTAGATTTAGACTTACAGTCATCTAGATCGGTGTCAAAGCTTGCATTGACGTAACTCTTTACAACGAATTCTTTATCACCTCCATAACCGAGAAAACATTTCCTTAGTCCTCTTTAAGGTAAGTAAGGATAATTTTGACCGCTATCCAGTGATCTAATCCCGGGTCACTATTTGCCAAACTCATGGCAAGGTACACAACAGTTTTTGTACATAGCATGGCATACTTTATAAAACCTATGGTTGAGGCATAGGGAATGACTTTCATTATCTCTTTATCTTCTGTCGTGGTCGGGTCTTGAGTCTTTACTCAACTTCATACCTTACAATACATGCAAGAACTCCTTCTTTTACTGATCCATTTTTGAACTCCTTTAAAATCTTGTCAAGGTATGTACTCATTGAAAGTCTTATCAAGCGTCTTGATCTGTCTCTATAGATCTTGATTCCCAATATGTAAGCAGCTTCACCGAGGTCTTTTACTGATTTTTTATTAAAGTATCCTTTTATGCTATCCAGAAATTCTACATCATTTCCAATCAACAATATGTCATCCACATATAATATTAGAAATGCTACAGAGCTCCCACTCACTTTCTTGTAAATACAGGCTTCTCCGAAAGTCTGTATAAAACCATATGCTTTGCTCACCTCATCAAAGCATATATTCCAACTCCAAGATGCTTGCACCAGTCCATAGATGGATCGCTGGAGCTTGCACAATTTGTTAGCACCTTCAGGATCGACAAAACCTTCTGGTTGCATCATATACAAATCTTCTTTTAAAAATACATTAAGGAATGCAGTTTTGATGTCTATTTGCCAGATTTCATAATCATAAAATGCGGCAATTCCTAACATGATTCGGACAGACTTAAGCATCGCTACTGGTGAGAAAGTCTCATCATAGTCAACTCCTTGAACTTGTCGAAAATCTTTTGCGACAAGTACAACTTTATAGATACTAACATTACCATCAGCGTAAGTCTTCTTCTTGAAAATCCATTTATTCTCTATGGGTTGCCGATCATCGGGCAAATCCACCAAAGTCCACACTTTGTTCTCATACATGCATCCTATCTCAAATTTCATGGCCTCAAGCTAATTATCGGAATCTGGGCTCATCATACCTTCTTCATAGTTCATAGGTTCGCCATTGTCTAGTAACATGACTTTCAGAATAGGATTACCGTACCACTCTTGTGTCGATCGTGTTTTGGTTAACCTATGAGGTTCGCTAGTAACTTGATCTAAAATTTCATGATCATCATCATTAGCTTCCTCTCTAGTTGTTGTAGGCATCACAGGAACGAATTTCTTAGATGAGCTACTTTCTAATTTGAGAGAAGGTACAATTACTTCATCAAGTTTTACTTTCCTCCCACTCATTTCTTTCGAGAGAAACTCCTTCTCTAGAAAGGTTCCACTCTTGGCAACAAAGATCTTACCTTCGGATCTGTGGTAGAAGGTGTACACAATTGTTTCCTTAGAGTATCCTATGAAGATGCACTTCTCCGATTTGGGTTTGAGCTTATCAGGCTAAAGCCTTTTGACATAAGTGTCGCAACACCAAACTTTAAGAAACGACAGCTTAGGTTTATTGCCAAACCACAGTTCATACGGTGTCGTCTCAATGGATTTAGACGGTGCCCTATTTAACGTGAATGCAACTGTCTCTAATGCATAACCCCAAAACGATAGTTGTGAATCAGTAAGAGACATCATAGATCGCACCATATCTAATAAAGTACGGTTACGACGTTCGGACACACCATTACGCTATGGTGTTCCAGGTGGCGTGAGTTGTGAAAATATTTCACATTGTTTCAAATGAAGGCCAAACTCGTAACTCAAATATTTGCCTCCGTGATCAGATCGTATAAACTTTATTTTCTTGTTACGATGATTCTCCACTTCACTCTGAAATTCTTTGAACTTTTCAAATGTTTCAGACTTGTGTTTCATTAAGTAGATATACCCATATCTGCTCAAATCATCTGTGAACATCCATGCTCCATTGGCAAGGCATGGCTGGCTAATAGCCGTGTGGGTGGCGGATCCGGTGTCCCGGCCGCGCTGGCGGCTGGATCCAGTGGTCATTGGCGGCCGGCGGTGGCTTCTGCGGCGGTCGATGTGCGCGATCTGGCGCCTCCCTTCCTCCCCAGTTCGGCGTGCGGGCCAGCCTGGTCGGGCCGTGCTTCCTTTTGGTCGCCGGTTCTATACAGGAGGTGCTGCTGGTGGCGAAGATCTAGTTCGGGCGAAATCCCTGGCCGGC
The DNA here is from genome assembly GCF_002162155.2 of Triticum dicoccoides. Taxonomy (NCBI): domain Eukaryota; kingdom Viridiplantae; phylum Streptophyta; class Magnoliopsida; order Poales; family Poaceae; genus Triticum; species Triticum dicoccoides. Next base: position 125,086,876 of record NC_041383.1, on the reverse strand, counting down.
CATGACCGGCCGTGCCGACGACGACGCCTGAGGGCGCTGTTTCCCTCCTTGGAGGCGTCAGTATAGACTGATCTCCTCACTTCACCTTCCCCTAGGCCTCCCGGGCGAAAACCCTAACTCTATTGGGCGGTGGTGGCGCTCATGGCGTCGTTCCGTTCTTGAAGGCGCCACTCTGAGAACCTTGGGGTTGGGTGGTGCTTGTGGGTGGTGGCCGACGGCGGTGGTGCGGCCCTTTCCTAGCATGGATTTACGTTTGTTGTTTGGAGATGGATTCGCGTAGGTGGAGGTCGTCGGCTGGCGTCATGGTGGCGTCAATGGCGGAGGACCTGCCAAGGCTCGTGTAGGTGGAGGTCGTCGTTTGGCGTCGTGGTGGCGTCGATGGCAGAGGACCTGCCAAGGTTGTCACCTCAATCTGCTCTGAAGATGAACCAGTAAAAGATGGCGGCGACGACACATGTGAGTGCATCAGACCGGTTTGAGCCCCGGACCCGTCAGATGGCTCGGTCGGGGCCTCCTGCTTTAGATGTTAGGCTTAGGTGAGAGGTATGGGTATGTGGCCCATCTTGCACTCCTTCATCATTTGGATAGGAGTAGCGGCATATGCTGTCAAGATTGCGGATTCAGGCATATTGTTCTTATACTTTGTAAGGTTCTCCAGAATAATCAATAAAATGGCCGTATGCATCTCCCAGATACAGAGGCCGGTGGTCATCCTCCTTTTCAGAAAAAACGAAGTTCTAGTAACTTGATGATAGTGACTAGAGAACGTTTTCAATCACTACCTTATCTGGAAGATTTACTCCCACTTGATTCAAGTGATTGTAGTACCCAGACATTCTGCACTGGAGAACGTATGGCACCTCCGCATTAAGCACTCGCTCAGCTCTGTGACGTCCTTCGCCTTCTTGATCCAGCAAGATGGCGAGATAGTGGATGAGTTCCGGCAGCACGACGACGTGGTGACGGTTATGATGAAGTTATCTTCGCAGGGCTTCGCCTAAGCATTACGAAAATATGACTAGGGATATAAACGGTGAAGGAGGGAAGCGCATACAGCTAAGACAATATTCTGGTTGTGCTAGGCACCCTCCTCC
>NC_041383.1:125042122-125085111 GCF_002162155.2 Triticum dicoccoides | reverse complement strand
GTGTATAATGTGTGTGTGTGTGTGGAGGGGAGAGGCCAAGGGGCGCCCCAAGTAGGCTGCATCCTACTTGGGGTCTTTCCCAAAGTGGCGCCCCCTTCCTTATTGGAGTGCGGGAGGAAGGAAGGATGAGGTGGCGCCCCCCGCCAGCACAAATAGACACGAGGCCACTAGCAGCCGTCTGCCGTTTGACGGGAAAGACGAAATTGACCATAATATGTAGTCAAGAGAGATCACTGGAAGTTCACCCCGCGCCGCCCGCCGTCGTCAAGGAGCTGGAGCTGGAAGATCCAAATCCTTATCTCGGCCAGCAAGCACCACCACATCCAGATCTCATGAAGCCGCCATGCTACCAGCTGGTGTCCAGTCCGTCATAGTGCCGCCAACACAGGTCACCACCGCCAACACAAAACGCCTGATGTCGCGCCGCTGCCCCATGCAAGCACACCGCCGCCGCGTGCACACGTTGTCCCATGCCAGCCTGGAGGTACAAGCGAAGGGAAGAGGAGGACCCGCCGATGTTGACACCATGCGGGCTTTGCCTAAGAGCATCTCTAGCAGACCCCGCATCTTGCCAACCCGCAAAATACGTTTGCAGTTCGCGGAAAACACATTTTACGGGCCGGGCTGCGGCAGAACAGACCCCTTAAACTTAAATTGTAAAATCAAATATTCGTTTTTTTCTCACATCTTCTTCTTCCTCTCGGCCGTGTAGCTAAATCGCTCCTACGAAGGTGACGGACAACTCATAAAACGACCAAACAATAAGCCGCTGACGTCTAAGAAGACTCGCAGGAAGCTAGCTAGCTCGAATCGTTCCAAACGGCAAAACATGGAGCCGCCGTCGCCGTAGCTACCTAGCTAGCTAGCTGAATCAATCCAGTTGCTACCTAGCTAGCTAGCTGTGAATCGGAGTCGATTCGAGTGGATGGACGAGCTAGCTGAATCTGAATCGATTCAAGGGCAGGTATGCTGAATCGATTCGGCCGGGGCGGGCGGGCGGGGCGGGCGGCCGGCGGTCAGGACGGCGCGAACGGCGGTCGGGGACGGCGGAAGCGGATGTTTCCGTGGCAGTTGGGCTCCTGCCAACTGCTTTCTCGCGATGCAGGGCACCGTAAAAAAGAAGGCGAAAAATGTGTTTTTGCATATCGGGAGGGCTTTTTTACTGTGCCCCTTAAAAAATTTGCAGGTTGAAGTCGTTTACGGGGTCTATTCGGACGGGATTTTCCGCGTCGACCCGCATTTTGGCGGTTATTTTGCGGGTCGGGGCTTTTTGCAGGGTCTGCTAGAGTTGCTCTAACAACACGTTCAGCCGTGGCGGAAGGGAGTTGGTTGGGTGGCGGCGACAAGATGCCCCGGTCGCTTGTGGGAGCAACACAGGGCATACTCTCTCCGTTCAATAATGTAGTGCATATAGATTTTTGGAAAAGTCTGACCTCACAAATTTTGATCAAGTTTGTGGAGAAAAATATTTACATCTAGAATGTGAAACATATATCACTAGATTCATCATAAGATGTAGTTTCACATTATATATTTTTGCTATTGTAGATATAAATATTTTTCTCTATAAACTTGATCAAAGTTTGCAAAGTTTGACTTCTCAAAAAATCTATAGGCGCTATATTATGGAACGGAAGGAGGTATCGAGTCATAATAAGCTAACCAACGCTCCAAGAGTATCCTTGGCACACAGATGTATGCATGAACATGATACGTTTTCCTCCCTCAAGAATAAACTAATATATTCTTAACATATCTTCTCCCATGCACAAAAAGCTAGCAGTCTTTGCCCCGCCTTGGGTCAAACATTTTTACACCGACCGTTCTATTTCTTAAACATAGAGGAGAGGCATTCTTACTTTTGCTAGGCCAGCTTCAGCAATTTCCTCTAGATGTCCCACTTCCTCTTACTATCCATCATCTTTTCCCCTCGTCTAACACTTCAAATTTATGGGCTAACCAGGTCATATGATTTTCCTTGAAAATTTCATATTTATGATTTTTCTTAAAATCATGAACTATAAATAGTTCCACTCAAACTTTAATGGCAATAACTTTGTTGTAATGAAATTAATTTAATGATAATCCAATTGTCTCGCATACTATGACCAAAGTATACTATATTATTGAATTTTGAATCCTAGCTAAGTCAACCATCGTTCATAACTTTGTCCTGAATACTAAGCCTCATTTAATTATGTCAGCCTGGAACATCCAATTGTCGAGCAGAGTAAAAAGCTACACACATCCTTCAGTTGTATATCAAGCAAACGCTGCCATCCATCCATACACCTAAAATCAAATGAAAGTGTTAGAACATAGTAGAACCGCTCATTCGCTCCCTCGCTCCCTTCTTCTCTCCCTTGATAACCACTACAAATAATTACTCACAAAACAAACCAGTACCAATAACAAAACCAAACAAGAAAGTACATCCCAGGCTACATACAACAAGTGAAAGGAGTGCTTGCTTAGATTATTGGCAAGGCGGTGCAGAGAAAAGCGGCGATTGTGCCCCATCGTTGTTGACCTCCATGCCGGAAATCATATCTTCGAGCAGAGAAAGCCATTCGAGGCTGTCACCAATGGTTACTTGGTTGTACGGCAACCAATGAGGCATGCTGCGGCCGACCGTACATGCAGGGGCGGATCTGGAGCTAATGTGACCCAGATGCACTACTTAACTATGACATAAAATTTTCAAGCAACAATGCACTAATAAAGATGTGTTTCATAACTTTTAACATGAATTACCAGATATAATAGACGTCAATTTACAAAAATAAAAGGCAATAGTCAAACTGCTTAATATAGTGCGACAAAATTACTTGAAAAGGATGTCAATGATACCTAATTGGGAATGTGATGGTGCCTTTCTTTTGAGAAGAACCTGGTCCATACTATCTGCATTTAACAATTAAAACTAGTGAGGAATCAAAATTGTGAAGCCAATGAAGTATACGTAATTACAACTTCAAACAATAGCTGATGCCCCATGTTTTGCCAAAACGCATACATATAAATATATTTCAATAAGGTTTAACTTACTAGCCCCAATGTTATACATACAATTGTTGCGACTTGTAAAAATGTATAGAAAAAACAATACAAATAAGGGATATCGAGCAGAATTCGAATCAAGCAATGATTGTAATCTAAAGGAAAATTCAAAAGCATATTACTAATTAGCTAAGAGAGGGAAAGAGAAATTCCGGCGTGCGACGTGGCCATGACTCGCGATCGAGCCGTGGCGGCTTCGGCGCTGCAGGCTGCAGCGTCAGTAGTCGATCCGCAGTCTCCGGCGGTCCGGCCTGCCGGTTGCCGCTGCTTCGCGTACGTGTTTTCCGGCCGCCCACCCATCAGGAACGGATCGATTCGATCGATAGATCGCCGCCGCCGCCGCGCATGGATTTGCTCGCCTCGCTTGCTCTGGGCAGAATACATGACATGAGGAGACGGATCGAGATCTCTTTTTATTAGTGCAGAAAAATCTGGGATTGGGAAGATGGATCGCTAGTTTGTTAGACTTACCGGAGAAGGGAGATGGATAACAAATACGATCGATCGTGTGTGCCGGTGTGCGTTTGAAGGGATCGAGCGTATACTGGCATACGTACATGACGTGGGTAGTGGGCTGTTGGAAGTGAAGCCACGAGCCCGCGCGGGCTGGTTTCATCGGACCTGTGGCACACTTGCTGGGCCACCCTGTTGCCATGGGCCAAACGACTGTTAATTAGCACTAAAAAAATTCCTCGACCCTGTAGCTTGTGCTACAGGGTTGGCCCATTGGGCTCCGCCCCTGCGTACATGTGGAGGCACGAGGAAGCCAAAGACCTACGCCGTCGGCGTCGGCTTCTTTGAGAAGATTGTTGTGGCCGGGCAAGGAGATTGACAAGGCTAGGCACAAGGAGAGGGAGGCGATCGACGACGCTGACCATGGCGAGAGGATCCGGGCATGGGAGGTTACCGGGCCCAGTTGAGTCAGACTTGAGGCGGCATGGTGTGGGGAGTAGGGATGTAGCCCGCAACTGGTGATGAGGATAGGGCGGCGTCCGAGGGAGGGTGGCGGGGTGACGTGTAGCGAGATGGTGTGGCGGCTGCTACGTCTTGAGCTTGCGTTGGTTTTCCTTGAAGAGGAAAGGGTGATGCAGCAATAGTAGCGTAAGTATTTTCCTCAGTTTTTGAGAACCAAGGTATCAATCCAGTAGGAGGCTCCTCAAAAGTCCCACGCACCTACACAAACAAACAAAGAACTCGCAACCAATGCAATAAAGGGGTTGTCAATCCCTTCACGGCCACTTGCGAAAGTGAGATCTAACAGAGATAGTATGACAAGATAAATATATTTTTGGTATTTTATAATATAGATGCAAAAAGTAAAGATGCAAATAAAAGTATATTGAAAGCTTATATAATAAAAGATAGACCCGGGGGTCATAGGTTTCACTAGTGGCTTCTCTCAAGATAACAAAAGTATTACGGTGGGTAAACAAATTACTGTCGAGCAATTGATAGAAAAGCGAATAATTATGAGATTATCTAGGCATGATCACGTATATAGGCATCACGTCCGGGACAAGTAGACCGACTCCTGCCTGCATCTACTACTATTACTCCACACATCGACCGACTCCTGCCTACATCTAGAGTATTAAGTTCATAAAGAACAGAGTAACACATTAAGAAAGATGACATGATTTAGAGGGATAAACTCAAGCAATATAATATAAACCCCATCTTTTTATCCTCGATGGCAATAATACAATACGTGCCTTGCTTCCCCTGCTATCACTGGGAAAGGACACCGCAAGATTGAACCCAAAGCTAAGCACTTCTCCCATTGCAAGAAAGATCAATCTAGTAGGCCAAACCAAACTAATAATTCGAAGAGACTTGCAAAGATAACTCAATCATACATAAAAGAATTCAGAGGAGATTCAAATATTTCTCATAGATAAACTTGATCATAAACCCACAATTCATCGGATCTCGACAAACACACCGCAAAAAGAGTTTACATCGAATAGATCTCCACAAGAGAGGGGGAGAACATTGTATTGAGATCCAAAAAGAGAGAAGAAACCATCTAGCCAATAACTATGGACCCGAAGGTCTGTGGTAAACTAGTCACAACTCATCGGAGAGACTATGGTGTTGATGTAGAAGCCCTCCATGGTCGATTCTCCCTCCGACGGAGCGCCAGCAAAGGCTCCAAGATGGGATCTCGCGGATACAGAAGGTTACGGTGGTGGAAATTGTGTTGGCTCCCTGGATGTTTTCGGAGTACGTAGGTATATATAGGAGGAAGAAGTACGTCGGTAGCCGCCTGTGGGGCCTAGGAGATAGGGGCGCGCCCAGAGGGGGTGGGCGCGCCCTCCTGTCTCTTGGACGCCTCGCAAGCTTCTTGACTTGCACTCTAAGTTCTCCGGATCACGTTCGTTCCAAAAATCACGCTCCCGAAGGTTTTATTCCGTTTGGACTCCGTTTGATATTCTTTTTCTTCGAAATATTGAAATAGGCAAAAAAAACAGCAATACGGGCTGGGCCTCCGGTTAGTAGGTTAGTCCCAAAAATGATATAAATGTGTAAAATAAAGCCAATAAACATCCAAAAGGGGTAATATAATAGCATGGAACAATCAAAAATTATAGATACGTTGGAGAATATCAAGCATCCCCAAGTATAATTCCTGTTCATCCTCGAGTAGGTAAATGAGAAAAACAGAATTTTTGATGTGGAATGCTACCTAGCATAATTCTCAATGTAATTTTCTTTATTGTGGCATGAATATTCAGATCCAAATGATTCAAGATAAAAGCTTATAAAACATAAAAATAATAATGCTTCGAAGCATACTAACAAATAATCATGTCCTATCAAAATAACATAGCCAACGAAAGCTTATCCCTACAAAATCATATAGTTAGGCCATGCTTCATTTTTATTGCACAAAATACTTCCACCATGCACAACCCCGGTTTCAGCCAAGCAATTGGTTCATACTTTTTAATGCGCTTCAGCTTTTTCAACTCTTACGCAATACATGAGCGCAAGCCATGGACATAGCACTATGGTGGTATAAGGTGGTGGTTGTGAGGACAAAAAGAGGGAGAAGATAGTCTCACATCAACTAGGCGTATCAATGGGCTATGGAGATGCCCATCAATAGATATCAATGTGAGTGAGTAGGGATTGCCACGCAATAGATGCACTAGAGCTATAAATATATGAAAGCTCAACAAAATAAACTAAGTGGGTGTGCATCCAATTCGCTTGCTCACGAAGACCTAGGGTATTTTGAGGAAGCCCATCATTGGAATATACAAGCCAAGTTCTATAATGAAAAATTCCCACTTAGTATATGAAAGTGACAACATAGGAGACTCTCTATCATGAAGATCATGGTGCTACTTTGAAGCACAAGTGTGGAAAAGAGATAGTAGCATTGTCCCTTCTCTCTTTTTCTCTAATTTTATTTTTCCCTTTTTTTATTCTTCTTTTCTTCCCTTTTTTTCTTTGGCCTTTCTCCCTTGTTTTGGCCTTTCTTTTTTTTCTTTTTTTCCTTTTTAAAGTCCGAAGTCTCATCTCGACTTGTGGGGGAATCATAGTCTTCATCATCCTTTCCTCATTGAGACAATGCTCTAATAACGAAGATCATCACACTTTTATTGATTTACAACTCAAGAATTACAACTCAAAGCTAGAACAAGATATGACTCTATATGAATGACTCCGGCGGTGTACCGGGATATGCAATGAATCAAGAGCGACATGTATGAAAATTATAAAGGCGGCCTTGCCACAAATACGATGTCAACTACCTGGTCATGCAAAGAGCAATATGACAATGATGGAACATGTCATAATAAATGAAACGGTGAAAAGTTGCATGGCAATATATCTCAGAATGGCTATGGAAATGCCATAATAGGTAGGTATGGTGGCTGTTTTGAAGAAGGTAAATAATGGGTGCATGATACCGGCGAAAGTTGCGCGGTATAATAGAGGCTAGCAAAGTGGAAGGATGAGTGTGCGTATATCCATGGACTCACATTAGTCATAAAGAACTCATATACTTATTGCAAAAGTCTACTCGCCCTCGAAGCAAAGTACTACTACGCATGCTCCTAGGGGAAGGGTTGGTAGGAGTTAACTATCGCGCAATCCCGACCTCCACTCATAAGGAAGACAATCAAAAGAGCACCTCATGCAACAAATTTGTCACACAACTTTTACCATACGTGCATGCTACGGGACTTGCCAACTTCAACACAAGTATTTCTCAATTTCATAATTACCCACTAGCATGACTCTAACATTACTACCTCTATATCTCAAAACAATTATCAAGCATCAAATTGATCCCAATGTTTTATGCACTTTCTATGATAGTTTTTATTATACCCAACTTGGATGCTCATCATTCTAGGACTAAATTTGTAACCAAAGCAAATACCATGCTGTTCTAAAAGACTCACAAAATAATATAAGTGAAGCATGAGAGACTAGCAATTTCTTCAAAATTAATTCACCGCCGTGCTCTAAAAGATATAAGTGAAGCACTAGAGCAAAAACTATCAAGCTCAAAAGATATAAGTGAAGCACATAGAGCATTCTAGCAAATTCTAATCAAGTCGATCCCCCCTCCAGCGGAGCGCCGACGAAGGCTCCAAGATGGGATCTCGCGGATACAGAAGGTTACAGTGGTGAAAATTGTGTTCCGTTGGCTCCCTGGATGTTTTCAGGGTACGTAGGTATATATAGGAGGAAGAAGTACATCGGTGGCCGCCTGTGGGGCCCAGGAGATAGGGGGCGCGCCCTCCTTTCTCCTGGACGCCTCGCAAGCTTCTTGACTTGCACTCCAATTTCTCCGGATCACGTTCGTTCCAAAAATCACGCTCCCGAAGGTTTCATTCCGTTTGGACTCCATTTGATATTCCTTTTCTTCGAAATACTGGAATAGGCAAAAAAACAGCAATACGGGCTGGGCCTCCGGTTAGTAGGTTAGTCCCAAAAATGATATAAATATGTAAAATAAAGCCCATAAACATCCAAAAGGGGTAATATAATAGCATGGAACAATAAAAAATTATAGATACGTTGGAGACGTATCAGCGGCCGCATGCGAGAGGAAGGGTGGTGGCTGAGGAGGCCATATTGGTACTTTTCATCCTTATCATGCTCGGGACTGTGCTCACCATCAATGTGGAACACAACCATGGTGCCGACAACGATGGGGGTGAGATCTGCCACGGGATAAGCGAGATTGATGCTGCCATGTGCAAGCAAAGCAGTCGACGTCACACTGGGGGTGCGAGGAGGGGTCCAAGGCGATAACGGAGGACCAGCAGTCAGGAGGTGGCCCGCTTGTTGGCTTTGCAGGGATGCGACTTCCGCTGGAGAATGGAAGAAGGTACAACGCGGTTTGGTGCTAGACATGGAGGAGGCGTTGTGAAGTCTGGTGGGGGAGGCGGCCCTCCTTTTAGGCGGTGCATCCTTTCATGCATTCAAAATCAGATCACATCCTGATTTTCTAGGAGAAACTTCCTTAGGAGAACATGATAGATTGAATGATGATTGTCTTACGGGCAGACAGATGGGGGTGTAGGAACGAACCAAGGAACGACATAGCGGCATGCCATCACTAGCGCAGACTCCATTAATAGTGAAGATGCCGAGCACACAATAATACGTTGGTCATAGAAAAAATAAAACAAAAAAAAGAAAAGAAAAAAGTGAGACATAAAATAAATGCACGCACATGTCGAATGGGCCGGCCAACTTTGATTATAGTTGATGTTTTGGTAAGATTAGATTTGATTTAGCTCTGAGTAATGGAAGGCAAGAAAATTTTGGATTTAGTTGAGATTTTCTGAAGATTTGATTTGAATGAGTTAATGCATGATCTTATTTTAATAAAGTGCCGATTTGACTGAGTTAATATAATCGATGTTTTGATAAGGTTTGATTTGATTTAGGTATGAGTAGTAGTAGGCAAGGAAATTTCGGATTTAGTTGAGATTTTCTGAAGATTTGATTTAAATGAGTTAATGCATGACCCTATTTTGTGAAAGTGCCAATTTTATTGAGTTAATGCACGCGTCAAATGGGCCGGTACAAATTGACTGCACTTGAGCGAAATATCACTCAAGACAATCACAGGTGTAATATAGTGTTTGCTTATGAGTTGATGGAAGTGAGGCGAGACTAACAACTCCCCCTTTTTTGCGAATACGCAAAGATTGCGTATCATTTCATTGATAGGAGGGGTGAAAAAATACAGAGGATGATTGCTACAGCGGCCACGCGTACACAAGTTGGCGCGGGCTCAAGTTGCAGGAGCAATTAGGGTAGGGGTTGCTCATCCCCGATACATCAAGCTAGAGCCTATCTCTCAGAGATCATCATCGCCAAGCCGTTGGCGCCGGCGCTAGCCCATAGGCGAGTGCCTTCCTGAATAGATAGAAGCAAGTTAGCGATGGAGGGGTGCAGCTGGTCGAAGACACACCCATTCCGGTGATTCTAGATTGCCCAGGCGGTGAGGGAAATGATGGAGTTTCACCCCTTCCGTAGAGCAGCACGCGATGTGGAGCATGCGTTGATCCACCAATCCACAAAAGGCGTGTCCGGGTCTGGGATCGTAGCGGCCGATCTGCACCAAGAGAGAACCTCGTGCCAAATTTGGCGGGAGAAAGGGCAAGCAACGAATAGATGGTGCATGTCCTCGGTGGCCTGGCCACAGAGCATGCATCGGTCATTGTGTGGTAAACCACGACGGGCGAGGCAACCAGTCGTCCAGCACCGATCCTGCAGGGCCAGCCAGATGAACGCTTTGATGCGAAGGGGGGCCCATGTCTTCCAGGTAAGCTTCCAAGATGCATCCGAGATAGAGCCGTGGAAGAGCGCAAGATAGCAGGACTTTGTCGAGTAGACGCTGGACTCCTTCCACCTCAGTGCAGCACAGCATGCCCGGCCACGAGGGTTGTGGTTTGCAAAGCGCGCCAGAGGTCGATGTACTGGACAAGGGCGGCGGGGCCGAGTGCGCCGGCGATGTGGCCCTCAGCCACCGTCCGGACGCGGCGATGACGTCGAGAGACCATAGAGAAAACCAGGGGCGCAACCTCAGAGATGGACTTGCCCTCGATCCAGGGATCCGTCCAGAACTTGCATGAACGCCCATCTCGCACTTCCCAGGTGGTGGAGGCTCTGAAAATCTGCGCGGCTGCCGGGTCGTGGGGGAGGTGAAGCTGACTCCAGGGACGCGAAGCATCGGTGCGCTGGAGCCATAGCCATCCGGCGCGCATGGCAACACCAATGCGCTGCAGGTCACGGATTCCCATGCCGCCGAGGGAGGTGGGGCGGCACACTCGGTCCCAATTGACGCGATACTGCCCGCCTCGCGCATCCTTGCGGCCAACCCACAGGAAGCCTCGGATGACCCGATTAACCCGCGCGAGGATAGTCTTGTTGACGACGATGGTGACGAAGATGTGGATGGGCATGGCGCAGAGGACGTGCCTGCAGAGCGCGAGGCGATCTCCGAGGGAGAGCATGGACCCAAGCCAAGTGGAGAGCTTCTTCTCAAGCTTGTCGACAAGCGGCATGAGGCCGGCCGTGGAGGGCTTGCGGATGGAGAGCGGAAGGCCAAGGTACTTCACCGGGAAGTGGGCAATCGGGCATGCCATCTCAGCTTCGATCATGGCAACGTGCTCCTCGGTGCACCGGATGGGCGATGCGGAGCACCTGGCGAAGTTTGTGCGGAGCCCAGAGACTTTGCCAAAGATGTCGAGTAGACAACGAATGGTGCGGAGGTCGCGGGTGTCGGGGTGGCAGAAGATGACAACGTCGTCCGCATAAGGGCGACGCTTGAAGCCAGGTGCCTCGTGGTCAGCCGCTGTAGGAGGCCTCGCTCGACGGCTCGCTGGAGAAACGAGTTGAGCACGTCGATGACACAACTCCCCCTTTAGAGTAGAGATAATGGACGTGTCAAATGGGTCGGTCCAAATTGACTGCACTTGAGCAAAATATCTCTGAAAACGATCACATGCGTAATATAGTGTTTGCGTATGAGTTGACGGGAGTGAGACGAGACTAATAACTCCCCCTTTAGAGTAGAGATAAGCATTGATGCTAAAGAAAAAGCTCAATTTATTTTACTATAAGCACCTCCCTAAACGCCTTGAATTATATAAGGCCTCAGGTGGCCACCAATGCCCGTGCGTTCACATCTCTGTATAGACTCAAAAACAATCTTAAAGAAATCCTACAATCCTGAATAGGCAGGCAGTCCCATATCGCCCGTTTGAAGGACAGGTCCCAAGCAGCGTTCTATTTAGAGCACGGTAAATTAAATATCATGAAAACTACTCTTTCGCCTTTCTACTTGACTCGATGTGTTCTAGCTTTATACTAGCGAATCTGGCGCGGTGGCACGCCGCGCCCGTCTACAGTTTATATTGTACATCCTGATTTATTTTGTGCATTCACTTCATTTGTAATAGTTAATTAGAGAGCAATTTTGGGTTGCAGCAATCGCACAGGGTAATTAAAAAGTGATTTTTTCTTCAGATTCTAAATCTTTGGTTGCTACGCTCCACTGAGCAGCTCTCCCTTGGGCTGATAGGGTGGACCCAAGACTTACTGCCAGTCGCTTCTTCTTTTTCGTGTCTGATCTCTCTTCTCTGTGGCACGCTTTCAGCAGGTTCCCCACTTGTGGCGTCTAACGCATAGAGCATATAAGGCAGTACCACGGTAGTGCGAGGTGTCTTCGCTACATTTCTCATAGGTTCGCCTCCTGAACACCGATGATCGAGCACCGGAAAACCTATTACTACGCACTGCCCCCTCCGATGATCAACTCATAAATCAGAAAGATACACACCTATAACAATTACACATGTCAAAATTCAGAAAAGAATTGGGTCAAGCACAAGTTTTCACCAGCCCTCATCTACTTCTTTCTCGCGAACTTTCCCACAAGTCCCCCACTCGTCGCGTGTAGCACGTAGAGCATCTAGAGCAGTACCGCGATAGTGCAAGATGCGCTAGGTGCAGTGAGTACTCACCTCATGGATCGACACCTTTTCGGCAATGATTGCAGATTCGCCTCTGAGCACAGACGATCGAGCACCGAAAAACTTACTACTATGCACCGTTCTAATCCGATTTGTCTTGTTTTGCTGAGAGCTCCTCAGACGTTCAAATAATCTAAAAATTGGAGTGAATCTTCCTCCTAAACATCTTGTACACTCTACATCTTTCTAGTTATGTATATGTAATTATAAAGACACCACTATGAAGATACTTTGTATGCCATACACTATACAGATCTATACCAAGATATTTAAGGATACACATATACAAATACACCATTAAAGCAGTGTCACCATATAATCCAAGTAAACATGGATTTTCCCGTTTCTTATTTTCTCGCATTTAAGTGAGTTCGGTTTAAATATGTTTTAAGATGTATGTTTAAAAACAAATTTTATTACAAAAACAATTTGAATTGCCCACAATATGATATCTATGATCGTGATTTGGCAAAATACATACAAATAAGTATCAAAGTTTAGTATAAATAGCTATAACAATCTCACATAATAAAGTTCAGAAAAGAATCGGGTCACGCACAAGTCTTTTTTATCTTGACTGTAAATAAATTTAAGATTTCTAAGGGGCGATGAACCTCTTCACCAGGTCTCATCTACTTCTCCCTCGCGCGCTTTCCCGCACGTCTCTCACTTGTGCCATCTAGCGCGTAGAGCATCTAGGGCAGTACCGTGGTAGTGTGGAGCGTGCTCGCTACCGATGCAGCGAGCAGTCACCTCACGGACCAGTACCTTTTTGGCACTGCTCGCAGATTCGCCTCCTGAACACCGGCGATCGAGCGGCGAGCGGTGCCGGTGAACTTCGCCCATCGTACACCGAGTTCGAGTTATAAAAATAACCACAAACTCTCTTCTTTTTCTCCATCCCAACAACGTGCCTCATTCCTTCTCCCTAATTTTCACCTTTTTTCTTCCTCCGGTGACAAAAGATCGAGAGGAGGCCCCCAATGGAGGACGTGATCTCAGAGTTGATCCTAGTTCTCATAGCTGGGCTGCTAGCAGCATTGCTTGGCTTCTCTATGCTTCTGTGTGCAATGATCCTAGATGATCGTCATGACGCTGCTGCCCGAGCGGTGGCTCTCCGAGGCACTGGTGGCCCTGCCACTGGAGGGAAATATGCTTGGTAGTGCTCTACCTGCGCTACGTAGGAGATATCATGTTGCTCTCCTTCATATTTTTGCCTTTCGCCACTAGAGGCAGATATGCTTGGTAGTGCTCTACCTGCGCTACCAAGGAGATATCATATTGCTCTCCTTCATTTATTTTTATTTTTATTCCTTCTTTGGGTGGTCTCATCTTGCCGGTTTCATGGTTTTTCTTCTTTGTGCTTGTTCACCTTGTCACATGTTAAAGGTATTGTGCAATATAGATTTGTTCTTGTTTTCTTTGGCGGTTATATACTTTTTGGAAAGCATGACCGATAGATAGCACACCAAGGTGAACCAATAATTGTTTAATAGTCAGTAAACCGTTTGATTATATACTTTTTGGAGAGCATGACCGATAGATAGCACACCAAGGTGAACCAATAATTGTTTAATAGTCAGTAAATCGTTTGCATATGCGGCGGATTAGAACTTGGTGTTTCACAAATTGTACATAGCTAAAGGCTGCACATGTTTTTTTTCAACGACCAAAAAGTAAAATGAAATTGAACTACACAGGCAATAAATAAATACAAAATCAAACACATAAAAGGAAACACACATGACCTTAGTTAGTAGACCACAACCAACATACATGACATAGAAGTACAAAGACAAATATTTTTACACATGGGAAACTACAAAATACGACCTGATCTCCTCGATGCAACGACAACGTCTAAGCAATCCTGTTAGACTTGCTTGATGCCGCACCATCATCGATTAGAAAATGCATTGGGAAACTCAGGGAACCGTCCGAAAACAATATCATTGATTTCATCCACCACAGTGTTTGTAGGACAAACAATAGCTCGGCTAGAAAAATACCTCACATTATTGTAATTAAGGAAAAACGAATCATAGACATAATCAACAATAGCTGACATATGATCTGCTTTAGGCTGAAGCAATAAATCATCACGTATATGAATCCAAGACGGCATAGACTCATCACCTTTACAATGCATAGGAACAGAACCAGTCCATATCTGAAGGCAAAACACATAAGTGGTCTGATCCTCCCCCAAGCACCATGGTGCATGAGCCTTGTTATCAGGCATGAATTGTTGAAATGGATCAAAATATGGTCTATTACAAAATGAAAAGGGGTTATGATTAAAACTGGGCCAAATTATCAATAAAACTATTGAGCAATCTAAGTGTGAAAACTTAAAACTAATCCTTAAGAAATGGATCAAAATATGGTGTGTATTTTAGAAATTAAAGAAAGAGTTGGGCGTCACTCATTTTGTGGGATGAGGCTCCAATGAACATATATGGTCTAAGATTAAGCTGGCTCTGTGTAAAGTTGAGTCATCTATTTTGTATTAACTTAGTATAAAGTTGAGTCATCTATTTTGGAACGGAGGGAGTACAATGTATGAGCGTCGGTAAGTCCATGTAGCTGCCGCTTCACCACTCATCATGTGTTGGCCAATGATCAGAGGTACAACAAAAACCAACAAATAAAAATAGAGAACTGCACAAAGGATCAAAAGCATACCAACCATAATTGGAATTGAGGAAATCGCTTATACAAGAAAAGGAATCAGCATATGTGGAACCAAACAAAATTTAGATGCTTCTAAAACAAAATTTCGTTGGAAAAAATTGTATAGAAAAACTTATTTGAAATCTGCCCAAAAACTGAACAAATAACAAATAACTTAAAAAAATGCAGCTGGCCTGACGCGCGAAGCTGCTGGCCTCGGCCCTACCGCAGCCCAACCGCCCTTGACTCAGCGCGGCCCAGCCGCGCGGCGGCGCCCGCAGCTACTGGGCTCGGCCCAGCGCGCGTGGCCGGCCCCCGCCGCAGCCGGCCTCATTTTCTTTCGGCCCAGCGGCCCACAACGCATTAGGGTTAGGATCCCGACCGTCCATTTCAATCCGACGGTTCGGCGCCGTTTTCGCCAGATCGAAGCTCTGATCCGACCGATCCATCAGAAACCCTAACGCCATTCCGCCCCAGCACCTCTCTCGCTCGTCCGTTCCTCTCTCGCCCGCCTGCTCGGTTCCGGTGCGCGAGCCACCGCCGGCGCAGCGAGCCAGGGCGGCACTGGTGAGGCAGCCCCTTCCCCTCCCATCTCTGTTTCCGCGCGCGCGAGAGAGAGACAGAGAGGCGCTCGTCGTGTCCCCCTTTTTCTTTTCTGCGTGAGAGGGAGGAAGAGGAGCGCGGCAACTCTGCGCCGTGGCCATCCTCCTCGCCGGTCGCGCGTCCTCCCTCTCCGGTGAGCGCGCCACCGTTGAGGGATTTGACCGTGGTGTTAACTCCCTTCTCCCCTTTTTTTCTTGCTTTCTTTTCCCTGCACGCTCGTTTCAGTTACGTTATTTATTCAGACAATGTGTATCTGGATTTCAGCATGCTTCGTTGTGAACCTGCTCTGCTGCAAACTTGTATCCTTCTTTTTGGTCGTGTATTCTCTGGCATATACTGAATTCTTTTCTCAACTTTTCGTGGGGGAAATATATGTTGCGTGATAACATGGCACAGCAAAATAAACCCGACTAAAACTGAATCGGCATGAACCGAAAGCGACGCATCGATTGGGCCAGCAGCTGAATCGAAAGCGACGCATCGATTGGGCCAGCAGCGGTTGAAACATAAACCGATCAACGCAAAAGAAGCACATAAGAAGAACAACCACGCAGCCTACCCCACATCCAATCAAAAATGCTAAAGCAACCAAACGAACCATCACACCAGTTTAAAAAATTTGAAACAAAAAACCGAATCCACAAGGCGTTTCTACACGGCCATTTACCAAAATAATAGCACGTGTCATGTACATAATTCACCATGGATCACTTTCATACAAGTGGGTGAATCTTGGGGCAAAAACTTTGACTGCAATAGAGGCTTGGGTATACATGTTTGTGTTGATATGCAAAGCTCATCCTGACATAGGTTTTCCTATAATACTCCCTCCGTTTCAAAATAAGTGTCTCAAGCTTCGTACAACTTTGTACTGAATTAGTATAAAGTTAAGACACTTATTTTGGGACGGAGGGAGTATAACTTAGCAAACCAGCTTGGTTGTGCATACCGATTTGTCCCGAAACTGTGCACATGTATGTAGCATATCGATTTGTCCAGGAGCTTTCTCTCTGTGTGTGTGTAGAAGTGAACCAACTTAGCTGTGCATGTTGATATATTACAGGAAGGAGTACAAGATGGAGCTAGCAAACACGTTTATGAGCAAGGATCCCTGTGGTGGAGCCGCTCGTGGCGCAGAGGGCGACGGTCTTCGCGGGCAACGACCAGCAGTGTGGGAGGCCACAAGATAGCCTCTACTCCGATGCTTCCACCCCCGCCATGTATCCTCCGTACGGGACGACAAAATCGCCCCCGGCCCTTGCGGCAAAATCCTTGTCAAAATATAAAACACATCGGTGCTGTCGCCATGCTAAGAAAATCATCCTGCCCTTTAATATAAATCGATCGTGGGTTTGATTCGAAAATACTAAACCTAACATAAGGTCACGTGGCTTTCCATACCTAATCAATAAATCTCCCCCTGATTTTAACTGGGTGGGCCTCCCTTCCCTGATTCATCCAATCAAAAGCTGCCGCTTAACCCATTACCTTAACTGGGTGTCGTAGGGAAGGAAGGTTTCGTAAGGTTACGTACAATTTGTTCGTAGGTCTACCATTTCTTTTGCCATAGCCCATATGTGTGCAGCTACTCATGATCCGATCAATCCCTTAGCTAACCACCGTCCATGAAGCTCATGTCCACGAACTTCTTCACCTCCGTGTCGCTCAAATGCTTCTCCCACGACTCTCCCAGCCATGTCTGACCCGGCCCGGTGCACCCAACCTCCGCGAAAAAGATGTTGCTAGTTTCGTTGCCGTGGTGAAACCCACCACCCTTGCGGGACGACGATGTTGGACATGTTCATGTGGTAGTAGTCGGATGTGGCGTACTGGTTCCACGCACGTCCGAGATACTGGCTTCCGGTTCCTTGGAGCTCACCACCCTTGAACACAAAATTGCCAGGGTCGCCAGGGCGGAGCCTAGCGTGCGCCGTCACACACCCGGGCTGCTAGCTGTATAGGGTCATGTTGGACACGACGGTGCATCCCTCATAGATGGACCGCGCATAGCCAAAGATGAAGTCGACCCCGCCCTCGATAAAGCATTCCCGGAAGTAGTGCTAGCCGGTGTTGTCACAGAGAGTATCCTGGAAGCCGTGGAAGGCGATCTGGTCAGCGTCGACCAGGGACGCCTGCGCCTGGGTCGTGTTCCTCTTGTCGACGGTGTTGTGTGTGTTCCTGAAGGTGATATCCTGGGCAATGAAGTCGTCAGCATAAACTCTTAAGGTGGCGCTCTCATACGCCCCTGTGGCCGCGGCCGGCCGTGGATGAGGCCGTCAATGCTGCCGTGGCCGTAGTTTTTTTTTTTTGCCAATGTCCGTGGGCGTAGTTGTTGGAGCTGATGTCTGCGTTCGAGTAGCCCTCCCCTTCCAACAAGATGAAGCCTTTCACTACTAGGGAAAACCCTAGGAGTAGCGCTGGTTTTGTGCTCATTAGTAGCGTGGATAGACGCGCTACTAATAAGGCGCTACAGCTATTGCTTAGCAGTAACGCGTGCTCGCACGCGCTACTGCTAGGACAAATAGTTGCAGCGTTTGTTCACTCCCACGCTACTGCTAATGTAACTACTGGCAGCGTGTTTTCTCTCCATCGCTACTAGTATTTTTTAGTGTATTTATACGCCATCGTACAAATATTGATACAATACCAGTTATGAGGTTTACATCATTATGTCCATAACAGTGTGTCAAATGAAGGTGGATTAGGTTCAAGTGGAGGCAATATGTGGTGCATGTCAAAAGTATACTACTAATCCAAACTTGATCTAGTTTGGACTAGTAGTATTTTTGATATGCACCACATGTTGCCTCCACTTGAATCTAATCCGCCAGCACAAGCTACTTAATCATCATCATAGTCATTACCACCAACAGTATTTATTTAATCACCACTAACACTAGCTAATAATAATCATCATAGTCATTACCACCAACACTAGCTATTTTATCATCATAGTAATAGTGTAACACATCATCATCCTCAAACTCATTTCTAGCTAGCTAATCACTCCTGCTGCTCTCTCTTAGGTAAAATAACATAAAACATGTACAGCTCTCCTCCTTGATCAAGTTGGAGCATGCAGATGAACCTGTCTCCTAATCGTGGGTAGCGCATCTGTTTGCTGCCCCCTAGTACTTCTCTGCGCTCCCCCATCACATATTTGGTCCAGTCTTGCACTATTAAGCATCTGTCGCTAATCTTGAATGCACTAAAGTAATCTGTAGGATATCTTGGGCGTAAGCTGATAATACTCATGGTACCTTTAGTCTCGATCCCATAAGGCACAACATTCATCGGGAGTACATATTGAAGAACATCGTATGGTAACATACTTAGCAATGAAGTTTAGCTTCAAAAATAATGTATGGAAAAGATGCACTAAGAACAAATAGTAAAAATCTTACCATTCTTCCTAAATAGATGTGATCGTAGTTCATTACGAACACTATTGGTCGCACGTTTTCAGTACTAACATTTCTAAATGCAAGAAGAAAATTTGTCTTGACAGTATCAAGATCCGCAAGCCATGAAACATAATGACTGAGCTCCTCGCAGTTGAGTTCAGCCCCGACACACTATACGGTCCTATCTATCAAGCGCTGAACATGTTCGCTTGCACCGAAATAAGCTGACAATACAAATTAGTTGTCAACTATTTTTGAATAAACAATAACAAAGACATAAATATGGTTGAGAAACTTACATAATGGTATAACTGGAGGCGTTTGCACATCGACCCAGATGTCGGTATTACATTCAATATCATCTTTCGGACGAATATCAAAGGTGTAACCATATCAGGCTCAAATGCATAAGTCTTGCATAGTGCTCGCCATGTTTTGCATCCAAAATAGGTGTAGTCGTCTGAATTGTATAATTTTACGTTGAAAATATAACCATGCTCGGTCTTTAAGTAAAATTTCTTTTCCTCCATAGTACGACTGAAACCTATTGCATGACAGGGGATACGCTAGTAGAATAGTAAAAAAAAAGATTTGTCATGCTTAATGTCATGCTTAAATTATAAGTTGAAGCAAATGAAGCAAATGTCATGCTTAATTACGAAAAAAGAGTTGTCTTTGTGACTTACTATATCCACTTCGAAGTTTTCGTCCAGCTTGATGCTGAAGCGCCTATCATCATCTAGGAAGATTCCGTCGCACAGGCCGCGCTCGTCTTCGCAGTATTTGCAAACACCGAAATCCTTTTCGTCGTCAGACATTTCCTATGTTCATAGTTAAAACATTAATTGAAAAGCGATCGAAGACAACTACCAGGATACTCAACCCACAAATCCGGGGCGCTCGATATTTCCTACATATTCTGGCACAAGTCATGCCAAAATGCACGGAAAAATCCGGCATGACCTTTGCTAAAATAGGACATATCGAGCGCCTGAAATTTGCCGGAACGAAAATGAACCAACACTCCGGCAAAACATAGGCCACTCCGAGATGTAACCTGCAAACATGACCGGCCACTTGGATATTGAGCAACACAAGATATACATTTCAAAATATCTTATAGGACTCAAATTAGCATGCATTCAAAGCAAAAGTAAATCATCTAATGCGTCCGTACATCGTCGAATATTATCACTAATACATCACAAATAGTGTCATACATATAACATCACTAATACAACTAAAACCCTAGCACACGACGGGTATCGGCGCGGGCGGTGGACACCCACAGAGAAGGAACCATCACGGGATCATAGCTCCAGTGAGATCCCTGGAGAACCTGCCAGGTATTGGAGAACCTGTGTTCCAACGCAAACAAGTAGCGACGGACGTGCGTGTCCTCCTCACTGACACGGTGACGCACCACCTCCGCGGAGTCCTCGAGCCTCTGGACCGTCACTGGCCCACGCGACCGTCACCAAAGAAGGTTCGGGTCAACGACAGGCTGGCTCCTCACCAACCTGCGCCCCCCAGTAGGTAGCGCCTCTCAGTACCACTCCGGCAGAGCCCAGTCCCGGACATGGCCCATCTGGTCAAGCAGGTGTCGTCCTCCGCCGACTCAACGACGAGGAAGCGGGATAGGCATCATCCACGTCGAGGCGGGAAAAATTGCTTTAACTAAAAAATATCAACAAGTTCTTACTAACTAGTTCTATTAATTCAACTAGTTCTTACTAAAAATAAACTTACTATAAATAAAAATATTCTAGTACCTAATTAGTACCTACTTCTTACTAACTAATTAGTACCTAGGAACTACTGCCCTAATTACCATCTAATTTGATGAACCTATAGGGGTGGAAAGTGGTAACGGATATTCCAATTATCCAACTATAAAGTGAAATAAGTGGTCAAATTTTACTCGTTTTAAGATTCATCTTAAAAATTTGATTCGTTTCCACCCTTACATGAACCCTAACTCATTTGAGCCGCATCCGCATCCGATTTGTTTCCACTCTTACATGAACCCTAACTAATTTGATGCAACTAAAATATAAAGAAACCCTAGGCAGAGGTAGGGGAGAGGGAGGAGCAGGCGTGCTCACCTCGGGTGCCTGCAACGAGGGAGGGGCAGGGCGGCGTCGAGGTCAGGGTCGGGGCTCGGACACGCGGCGGATGGCGGCGTCGAGGTCGGGGTCGGGGGCGGCGTCTGGGGCGGCGTTGAGGTCGGGGGCGGGGGCGGCGTTGAATCTGGGGCCGGGGCGGCGTAGAGGGTGTGCGGAGAGCGCGCGGCGGCCGACGGGCGACGGCGGCGGCGAGAGTGGAGAGTTGGATTTGGGGGAAGTGGTCGTGGGGAAGGACGAACCCCGTGGTTAAGTCAGAAGTAGCAGTAGCGCGTTCCAGGAAGAGCGCTACTGCTACGTTAGCTACAGCGCGTTCTGGGATACACGCTACTGCTACTCCTTTCTCTTTTTTCCTCTTTTTCATTTAGTTTTCTTCACATTTTATTTTTTTTCCTTTGACCTTATTCTATTTCTTTCATTTTCAATTATTTTTCTATTTTCTTTTCATTTAATTTTATATCCTTTAGCAGTAGCGAGTTTAGATTAAAACGCGCTGCTACAAATAAAGTAGCGGTAGCGCGGTTTGTTATAGGTCGCTACTACTATGTGTAGCCTATCGGCTAAGCCGTGGGAATTTTAGTAGCAACGTGTTTAGAGCAAGACGCGCTACTGCTAGAACTTTATCTGCAGCGCGGTTTTCTCAGGCGCGCTACTGCTACTTAGCACCAGCGTGCTTTTTTCACCCTCGCTACTGCTAAAGTTCTGTGTATAAGGTTTTCCCTAATAGTGTTTCTTCCTTGGGATGGTCACATTCTCCCTACATGCAATGCAGAATTCATCTTGAAAATTTGAAAGGAGTAAAAGAAAAATACTCGAATGCAAACCTGTAGCTCCCTGCCCGGACGTGGATCCTGGCCCACTCGTGATTGCCGTCCGACACGAAGTTCACAGCAGACTGAATCCTCGTGAAATCCCCTCCCCCTTTAGGCCTCCCTTTGGTTTGTAGGATTTTTGTAGGAATTTTATAAGATGGGATTTTCAAAGGAAAAATTTCTATGAAGCCCTTTGGTTTGTAGGAATGACTTCCTATTTCTATCTAGGATAGGATTCAATCCTTCACATTCAAAGGAAAAAACATTAGCCTAGACTCGATGAAAATATTCCGATCCTATGCATCAAATAACATCTCTTTCCTTATAGGAATTGAGATGCATGTCATATGAAGTTCCTATACCTATAATATTCCTATCCTACGAACCAAATGAGGCATTACTGTCCATGATATATATATATGTTTGGCGTTATAGATATTAATATATTATGACATAAAAAAGATACTAATACATTTTTTTAAATGTTGATCAAATTTAAAGAAATATGACTTAGAATATGCTTGAGTAAATTTGAAACTAAGAGAGTAATAATTTTTTTTGCCTACTTTTGGTGTCATTAATTTGCACAGGGGAATTAGTAGAGAACAAGAAGGCCAGGCCCCTCTCTCTCTCTAGACCGGAATGTAAAATGAGTGTAAGCTCGCAACTCATCCTGCTATTTCCTATGCCATATGTGTGTGCAGCCAACTACTCGTGATCCGATCGATAACCGAGCTATGGCTGCTTGCTTAGCCAACCGTCGTCGATGAAGCTCATATCCACAAACTTCTCCACCTCCGTCTCTGTCAGATGCTTCTCCCAGGGCACTCTCCCGGCCATGTTTGACCCCGGTCCGGTGCACCCAACCTCTGCGAACAGGACGTCATTAGTCTCCCTGCCGACGTGCCATGGAGCCCACCCCTGCGGAACGACGACACTGGACATGCTCACGTGGTAGTAGACGATGGTGGCGTACTTGTTCCACGCGCGTCCGAGATACTGGCGCCCGGTGCCTCCGACCGAGTTCCCCGCCCTTGAACACAAAACCGCCGGGGTCACCGGCATGGCGCCTAGCGTGCGCCTCACCCACCCGGCACGGCGGCCGTGCCGCAAGGGTATGTTGGACACAAGGGTGCAGCCGTCGTAGATGGACCGGGCGTATCTAAAGATGAAGTCGACGCCACCCTTGATGAAGCATTCATGGAAGTAATGTCGTCTGGTGTTGTCGCAGAGCGTGTCCTCGAAGCTGTTGAAGGCGTAGCGGTGGAAGGCGATCCGGTCACGTCAACCAGCGCTGCCAGCGCCTGGGTGACCTTGCTCTTGTTGACTCCGTTGTGTGTGTTGGTGAAGGCGATGTCCCGGGCAACGAAGTCATCGGCGTAGACTCTGAAGGTGGTGGTCTCGTACGTCCCCATTGCGTCGGCGCCACGGCGCATCAGGTCGTCAGTGCTACCGTGGGCGTAGTCGTCGAAGTAGATAACCGTGTTCTTGTGGCTGCCTCCTTCGAGCAAGATGTAGCCTTTCTCCCTTGGGATGGTCACCTTCTCCCTGCATGCACCACATGTACCATCATAACCATACTTGCTTACCATATGTTGAAGCAATACGAACGGAACTAGTAGTATGTAGCAGGACGAACCTGTAGCCCCCTGCCCACTCGCGGTTGCCGTGCGGGACGAGGTTCACCGCCGACTGAATCCTCCTGAAATCTCCTCCCCCTTTACTGTCCATGGTGATGGTCCTCAACACCGGCACCGATGCAGAGCTCAACACCGGCCACCGGAGCAACGGCATGAGCACGAGCACGACCAAATTAATAGCACGATGTCACTCCATTGTTCCTACTTACGTATCTTGGTCGTTTTGCTATGGGGAGGACAGGAATTGATTCCACCAGACACATACGAGTCCCGTACGTATTAATATAGCCCTTGATTTTAACGTTTGGCTGATGATTATATACGCTTTAATGTGCTACCTCTAAATGAGTAGTATGAAAGGAAAACTCCATGCAGAAAAATATATGAAGGGAAACGTTACAATATAATTTTTTGTGCTGCTAGCTATTAATTTATTTTTATCATATGAGAATATATCTATATATTACTGTATCTTTACCTTTACCTAATAATAAAGCACAAATTGCTTCTCCCTGCTCACCTGCCATTTTTGCAAAAAAGTTCTCGTGCTTTTTGGTAACTCGACCCGCAGTACCATTTTTAAGTTTTTTTTTGAGTCTAAACACACTTTTTATTAGAATTCATAGATGTTTGTGGGGATACAACGAAGATCTGGCGGGTTTATAAGCCACACATGGCGCCCGAAATCCAGACCGAAAGCATGCTTAGCGAGGCTATGTGCCTCAATATTTGTAGCTCTACCCTCAAAGATGAAGGTGCAGTCGCTGATTGTTCTTGCGGTGTCTCCAATCTCCCTAATTATGCTCGCATACATTCCTCCCTCCTATTTGTGGATATCCTTGATAACCCCTTGGCAATCTGAAGCGATGATCACATGAGCCACTCCAAGGTCCTGTGCCAGAGCGAGCGCCTCTCGACATGCCAACGCTTCCAGTGTTGGTGGATCAGTAATATCCCTGACTCTGATTGCGGAAGAGCCCAGGTATAGGCCCGATGCATCCCTACATACCGCGCTGAAGGATCCTTCATTTTGGCTTCTTGAGACTGCACCATCTACTCGTATCTTCACAGACCCGGGCGGAGGAGGGATCCATCTTGGAGAAGCTTGTTGGTGATTCTGCCCCGGAGGTGCTGAAACCCTCTTCGGCTTGCAATCTTCCAAATCCCTTACATACCGTTTGATGAAGTGATGTGTTGAGAGAGGGCTTTGGAAAATATCATCATGTAATGCTTGTCTCCTTGAGAACCAAAGTGCCCAAAGGGTAACTGCTACCTGAATGAAATCAGTGTCCGACAGCGTATCAATTAACGCGAACAACCATCTCTTGGCATCCGGTTCTGTGGTGTTGTTCACGGCTTCGACCAGTACTGCATCCTCAAGAGTCCAAACACACCGTGCTACCGTGCAGTGGAGCAGCGAGTGTTGCCACGAGTCCTCAGCCCCGCACAGACCACAAGACGAGCTAGTGGCCATGTTTCGATGATGGCGCACATCTGCCGTAGGAATTGATTGGTGTGCAAGTCTCCATAAGAAGATCTTAACTTTGGATGGAACCTCCACTTTCCGTAGTCTTTCCCAGAGCTTGGTCTCCCTCTCGCTGTTTGAGTTAGCGGGCCTGCCTTCAAGCCAAGCTTCTCTTCGCATCTTTGTTTCCACGAGCATCCGATACGCTGATCTGACAGAAAAAACCCCGTTCTTCTCGTGGATCCATGACCAGAAATCCTGGATCTGCCGCGTGCATAATGGGATTGACATTATGGCTTGTGCGTCGGTAGGAAGAAAGACCTGAGAAATCAATGCTCTATCCCATTCAGCCCCTGGCAAGATCAGATCACCCACCCATTGGGGCGGGTTTGCAGCCCTGCAAACAATAGGCCACATATTTGATGGCCTAGGGATCCAGTTATGATCCCAGATATTTGTTGTTTGGCCATCACCAATGCGACGGATAAGCCCTTGCTTCATCACCTCTCGGCCCTCAAGTATCGACCTCCAAATCTGAGACGGGGTTGACCCAAGCTCCGCTTGTAAGAAATCAGAGTCCGGATGGTATTTTGCCTTTATCACCCGGGCGCTGAGGGCTTCAGGATCTTGCAAAATTCTGTATGCTTGTCTAGCCAGTAGCGCCAAGTTGAAGATCTCGACATCCCGGAAGCCCAAACCTCCGCAATTCTTCGGCCTTGTCATAGTACTCCAAGAAACCCAACTGGGTTTCCTTTGGCCGTCTCTGCCGCCCCACCAAAACTTCCTAATCAGTGCGTTCAAATGTTCACTAAGCCCACGAGGTAATTTGAAGCATGACATTGAGTACACCGGAACTGCTTGGGCAACCGATTTAATCAGTACTTATTTTCCTCCTACCGAGAGGAGTTTTTCCATCCATCCCTTTATCTTGGCCCAAACCCTGTCCTTCAAAAATTTGAAAGCCCCATTCTTGCTTGTTCCCACATCCGAAGGCATTCCCAAGTATCTCTCTGTCAAGGATTCATTCGTCATATTTAGGGCCTCTTTTACCTCTTCTCTGAGTGGATTGGGACATCCCTTGCTGAAGAAAACGGAGGATTTTGCAAGGTTTATCCTATGGCCCGATGCATTGCAGTAACTTTCCATCAATGAAGACAACTCATTTGCTCCAGTAGCACTAGCTTTTACGAACAGTAGGCTATCATCCGCGAAGAGCAAGTGGCTAACCGGTGGAGCCGAAGGTGCCACTCGAATTCCATTCAACTGGGATGATTCATCTTGGTTTTTTAAGAGGCACGAAAGGCCCTCAGCTGCAAGTAAAAATATGTATGGAGAAATTGGGTCTCCCTGACGTATTCCCCTTGAAGGAGTGAAACCATCAAGCTTAGATCCATTAAACAGTACTGAAAACTTAACTGAAGATACCATTCTCATTACTGTTTCAACCCACTCTTGTGCAAAACCCATCTTGGTCATGATTGCCCGCAAATAAATCCATTCCACACGGTCATAGGTCTTCATCATGTCCAGTTTAACTGCACAAAATCTGTTTCTTTTGGCAAATAAATCCATTCCCCCGCCTGACGTCTTCTTCTCAAAGGTCCATGCTTTCCCATGATAGCCTAGATCCTGTAGGCCACACACATCCATGGCTTCTCGAAACCCTTCAATCTGAGAGGACCTGCGTTGGCCGGCCCTGGAGTGTTCATGCTGGTGTAGAACTGCATTGAAATCCCCAAAACACACCGACGGCAAGTTGCTTTTAGCCGTCAACGACTTTAGCAGATCCCATGTTTTGTATCTTTCTCCCACTTGCGCCTCGCCATACACACAAGTAAGCCTCCACTCTGAGAAATTTGGAATAGAAACAGTAGCATCTATGTGATACTCCGAGTAACCAAAAACATCTAACTTTATTCCATCATTCCAAAAAACACCAATGCCGCCACTACGACCCGAACTACCAACAACATAAGAATGATTAAAACCTAAAGTACCAGCAAGATTTTTGACACGTGCTTTAGATATCTGAGTTTCTACTATGCATAGCACTGTCGGGGCAAATTGCTTCGCTAAGTCGCGAAGCTCACGAATTGTCGCAGCTTTGCCCACACCACGACAATTCCAACACAGAAGATTCATTGTGCCCGGCGATCCTCCCCTCTGGAGGTCGCCGATTTTGCATCATGTTGTTTTTCACTTGCTGGTAACTTCTTCCCATTGTTCTTCTCTGCACTTGTCTTGATTCTCTTCAAATCCTGCTTTGACGATCGACTCGCAGGTATCGCTGGAGGAGGCAGAGCTAGTATGGTCTCTTTTGCCGAAGCTATCATTCCGGCACCATCCACTGGATCAGACAGTTCCGAGGCGCGCTTCCTGTTTGCATCTTCAGCATGCTGCATCTCAAGGTCCATATCAAGACTTGTATCCTCCTT
This sequence comes from Triticum dicoccoides, assembly GCF_002162155.2. Lineage (NCBI taxonomy): Eukaryota > Viridiplantae > Streptophyta > Magnoliopsida > Poales > Poaceae > Triticum > Triticum dicoccoides. The sequence continues at coordinate 125,057,882 of NC_041383.1, read as the reverse complement.
GTCAGCTGTTCCAGGTTGGTTGCTTGCACGGCCACCAGTGCGTCCACCCCGGCGACCACCGCGTCTACCACGGCCACGACCGCCACCCGGTCCTTTCCCACACACATGGTCCAGGTTGCCCTGAGATCCTTGAAAAATAGAGCTGATGGGGCATGTATTCCATTGCCATGTTCCTTGTAGACGTGGCCTAGATGCCCACACACCGCACACCAATCAGGGAGCCTTTCATACTTCACCAAATAAATCTGCCTTTCTCCACCCCGGATCATTGAGACCGCGTTCTTTAGGGGTTTGTAAACATTGATCTTCACCCAGACCCGGTAAAAGTTTCCGGCAAAGTCTTGAGTGATCGGTTCCGCATACAAAACTTCTCCCACCTTTGCTGCAAGGGCACCGACCAGGTGTGCATACTTATCCGGAACGTCATGAATTTGGATCCAGATATCAATCGTGTCAAGCTTCACCATGGTAGGTTTCGTGACACCATCATAGGGGACCAGCACCACCGCATTGCCCCTAAAATTCCAGGGCCCCTCTTGCATGACTCGTTCCCAGTCGCCTAGGCAAAACAACTAGAGGAAATACAGATTGTCCTCAAGCAGACGAAACTTGACCTCGTGATCTAGATCCCATGCAGCCCGCATGTTCTTGAAAAACCAGGTTTGGATGTAGGGTTTATCGATGTGAACCCTAGCCAGCGCCACCCATCTTGCGGCATCTGGCGGCGCCTCCTTCTCGTCATACACCACATCATCAAGATCCTCCTCCCTCAGGCCAAGCTTGGCCATCATCTTTTCCACTTCGGTAGCAGTGTTTGGTCCATAAGACCCAGATCCTTCTGCCGCCATAATCGAAGAAACTTGCCCGAGAAAATAGATCGAGCGATAAGCTAGGGGGGGAACCCTATCTCTCTTTTCTTCTCCGGACGCCGATCAGGGTCACACGGCCCTAATCCTTCAGCCACGGGAAGATCGGAGGAGGGAAGGTCAAGCAAACTCGACGGTGGCGGCAGAGTCGCCTCCGGGAGAAAACAAAACCCTAACTAGAGGGAACACCTGCAGTACCGTTTTTAAGTGGCGAACAGAGAAAACGTTTCGTTCCTGGTGGGCTGGGCCTCATGGACATAGCATAGCATTACAACCGTTCAGGCACATTCTCACTAAGGTCAGCATGTCATGTGGAATTTGAACATCAATTTGGGCATCACTGGAACCGAACCAATGGGCAGGGAAGTCAAGTACAGGATAGTTGGAATATGCTTGGGCTTTATGCATTCCGGGACAAGTAAAACACTTTATATGGAACGTTCTGAGGGAGTGCTTCCATGCTACGGTACTTTAGTTCGAAGGCACGTTCCCATGTAGGGTCAATGCCCGACCTGCCACATAGGGTTTGAAGATATCCAACATTTCCTATTTACTGTTGGGACTTAGCACACAAATGCACTTGTGGTTAACTGATAACTGCAGTGGAAACAAAGTAATCTCAGCACCACATCATGTACTAACTCAAGGATCGTTGCTTAGCACGGAAGGAAATATATGCAGCAACATATATGGAGGCAGAAAATGTTAAGCAGCAGGCAAGACACTCCTCAGCCTAGTGTCTTGTGGTAGGAGTAAGTTTCTGGACAGCACCAAGCATCAACAAAGAGACACCAGATTTTACGTGGAAAAACTCTCAACTTGAGGGGAAAAAGCACGGACCGAAGCCACCCAAATCCTGTTCCACTCTCATCAAATGTGGGATACAACAAGTTCTTCTCTAGACAGCACTAGAGGATCTCATACATCAAGATTTCTGAATCTTGGATGAACACAACAAGATTTGGGACTCAAGAACTAGGGATTAGAATAATCTCACCAAATATGGTGGAACCGAAGCTTGAAGGAGACAAGGTAGTGGATCTGGACCATCACAACCTTGGGGAGGAGCTCCCTTTTCTTCTTCCTTCAATCTTCCTCTTCTTCCCTTACTGTCTTGGTTTTCTCTCTTCTTCTCTCTTGGAGGATGAACTGATTTTCGTCACACTTGGTGGTGGCTGCTGGATGGTGTTGGGGAACGTAGCAGAAATTCAAAATTTTCCTACGTGTCACCAAGATCTATCTATGGAGAAACCAGCAACGAGGGGAAGGAGAGTGCATCTACATACCCTTGTAGATCGCTAAGCGGAAGCGTTCAAGTGAACGGGGTTGATGGAGTCGTACTCGTCGTGATTCAAATCACCGATGATCAAGTGCCGAACGCACGGCACCTCCGCGTTCAACACACGTACAGCCCGGTGACGTCTCCCACGCCTTGATCTAGCAAGGAGAGAGGGAGAGGTTGAGGAAGACTCCATCCAGCAGCAGCACAACGGCGTGGTGGTGGTGGAGGAGCGTGGCAATCCCGCAGGGCTTCGCCAAGCACCATGGGAGAGGAGGAGGAGGAGGGAGAGAGGCAGGGCTGCACCAAGAGGAGAAGTTCTCATGTGTTATGGGCAGCCCCAGGCCTCTATTTATATAGGGGAGAAGGGGGCTGCGCCCCCTTTAGGGTTTCCCACCCCAAGGGGTGCGGCCAGCCCTAGATGGGACTTGGGGAGGCGGCCAAGAGGGGGAGAGGAGAGGGAGGCGCACCAATATGGGCCTTAAGGCCCATCTGGACTAGGGTTTGCCCCCTCCCACTCTCTCTTGCGCCTTGGACTCCTTGTGGGGGGCGCACCAGCCCTCCTAGGGGCTGGTCCCCTCCCACACTTGGCCCACGCAACCTTCTGGGGCAGGTGGCCCCACTTGGTGGACCCCCGGGACCCTCCCGATGGTCCCGGTACAATACCGATATTGCCCGAAACTTTTCCGGTGACCAAAACAGGACTTCCCATATATAAATCTTTACCTCCGGACCATTCCGGAACTCCTCGTGATGTCCGGGATCTCATCCGGGACTCCGAACAACATTCGGTAACCACATACAAGCTTCCTTTATAACCCTAGCGTCATCGAACCTTAAGTGTGTAGACCCTACGGGTTCGGGAGACATGCAGACATGACCGAGACGTTCTCCGGTCAATAACCAACAGCGGGATCTGGATACCCATGATGGCTCCCACATGTTCCACGATGATCTCATCGGATGAACCACGATGTCAAGGACTTAATCAATCCCGTATTCAATTCCCTTTGTCTATCGGTATGTTACTTGCCCGAGATTCGATCGTCTGTATCCAATACCTTGTTCAATCTCGTTACCGGCAAGTCACTTTACTCGTTCCGTAACACATCATCCCGTGATCAACTCCTTGGTCACATTGCGCATATGATGATGTCCTACCGAGTGGGCCCAGAGATACCTCTCCGTTTACACGGAGTGACAAATCCCAGTCTCGATCCGCATAAAACAATAGATACTTTCGGAGATACCTGTAGTGCACCTTTATAGTCACCCAGTTACGTTGTGACGTTTGATACACCCAAAGCACTCCTACGGTATCCAGGAGTTACACGCTCTCATGGTCGAAGGAAGAGATACTTGACATTGGCAAAGCTCTAGCAAATGAACTACACGATCTTTGTGCTATGCTTAGGATTGGGTCTTGTCCATCACATCATTCTCCTAATGATGTGATCCCGTTATCAACGACATTCAATGTCCACAGCCAGGAAACCATGACTATCTGTTGATCACAACGAGCTAGTCAACTAGAGGCTCACTAGGGACATATTGTGGTCTATGTATTCACACGTGTATTACGATTTCCGGATAATACAGTTATAGCATGAATAAAAGACTATTATCATGAACAAAGAAATATAATAATAACACTTTTATTATTGCCTCTAGGGCATATTTCCAACAGTCTCCCACTTGCACTAGAGTCAATAATCTAGTTCACATCGCCATGTGATTAACACTCACAGGTCACATCGCCTTGTGACTAATACCCAAGAGTTTACTAGAGTCAGTAGTCTAGTTCACATCACTATGTTATTAACACTCAATGAGTTTTATGTTTGATCATGTTGCTTGCGAGAGAGGTTTTAGTCAACGGGTCTGAACCTTTCAGATCCGTGTGTGCTTTACAAATCTCTATGTCATCTCCTAGATGTAGCTACCACGTTCTATTTGGAGCCATTCCAAATAACTGTTCCACTTGGAGCTATTCTAAATTGTTGCCCCATTGTACGTATCCGGTATCTCTACTTAGAGCTATCCAGATAGGTGTTAAGCTTGCATCGACGTAACCTTTACGACGAACTCTTTTACCACCTCCATAATCGAGAAAATTCCTTAGTCCACTAGTTACTAAGGATAACTTTGACCGCTGTCTGTGATCCATTCTTGGATCACTCTTGTACCCCTTGACTAACTCATGGCAAGGCACACTTCAGGTGCGGTACACAGCATAGCATACTGTAGAGCCTATGTCTTAAGCATAGGAGACGACCTTCGTCCTTTCTCTCTATTCTGCCATGGTCGAGCTTTAAGTCTTAACTTCATACCTTACAACTCAGGCAAGAACTCCTTCTTTGACTGATCCATCTTGAACACCTTCAAGATCATGTCAAGGTATATGCTCATTTGAAAGTACTATTGAGCGGTTTTTGATCCATCCTCATAGATCTTGATGCTCAATGTTCAAGCAGCTTAATCCAGGTTTTCTATTGAAAAACACCTTTCAAATAACCCTTTATGCTTTCCAGAAAATTCTACATCATTTCTGATCAACATATATTCATCAGAAATTCTATAGTGCTCCCACTCACTTCTTTGGAAATACAAGTTTCTCATAAACTATGTACAAACCCAAAATCTTTGATCATCTCATCAAAGTGTACATTCCAACTCCGAGATGCTTACTCCAGTCCATTGAAGGATCGCTGGAGCTAGCATACCTTTTAGCATCCTTAGGATCGACAAAAACTTTCTGATTGTATTACATACAACCTTTCCTTACGAAAACTGGTAAGGAAACTCGTCTTGACATCCATCTGCCAGATTTCATAAATGCAGCTTATGCTAACATGATTCCGACGGACTTAAGCATCGCTACGAATGAGAAAATCTCATCGTAGTCAACTCCTTGAACTTGTGAAAAAACTCTTCGCCACAAGTCGAGCTTCATAGATGGTGACATTACCATCCACGTCCGTCTTCTTCTTAAAAGATCCATTTATCTCAATGGCTTGCCAATCATTGGGCAAGTCCACCAAAGTCCATGCTTTGTTCTGATACATGGATCCTATCTCGGATTTCATGGCTTCTAACCATTTGTCGGAATTTGGGCCCACCATCGCTTCTCCATAGCTCGTAGGTCCATTGTTGTCTAGCAGCATGACCTTTAAGACAGGATCACCGTACCACTCTGAAGCAGTACGCGTCCTTGTCATCCTACGAGGTACGGTAGTGACTTGATCCGAAGCTTCATGATCACTATCATAAGCTTCCACTTCAATTGGTGTAGGTGCCACAGGAACAACTTCCTGTGCCCTGCTACACACTTGTTGAAGTGACGGTTCAATAACCTCATCAAGTCTCCACCATCTTCCCACTCAATTCTTTCGAGAGAAACCTTTCCTCGAGAAACGACCCGATTCAAGAAGCAATCCATATTGCTTTCGGATCTGAATTAGGAGGTATACCCAACTGTTTTTGGGTGTCCTATGAAGATGCATTTTATCCGCTTTGGGTTCGAGCTTATCAACCTGAAACTTTTTCACATAAGCGTCACAGCCCCAAACCTTTAAGAAACGACAACTTAGGTTTCTCCAAACGGTGTCGTCTCAACAGAATTACGTGGTGCCCTATTTAAAGTGAATGTGGTTGTCTCTAATGCCTAACCCATGAACGATAGTGGTAATTCGATAAGAGACATCATGGTACGCACCATATCAATAGGGTGCAACTATGATGTTCGGACACACCATCACACTATGGTGTTCCAGGCGGTATTAATTGCGAAACAATTTCCACAATGTCTTAATTGTGTGCCAAAACTCGTAACTCAGATATTCATCTCTATGATCATATCATAGACATTTTATCCTCTTGTCACAATGATCTTCTACTTCACTCTGAAATTATTTGAACCATTCAATAATTCAGACTTGTGTTTCATCAAGTAAATATTCTCAACATCTACTCGAATCATCTGTGAAGTAAGAACATAACGATATTCACTGCATGCCTCAGCACTCATTGGACTGCACACATCAAAATGTGTTACTTCCAACAAGTTGCTATCTTGTTCCATCTTACTGAAAACGAGGCTTTTCAGTCATCTTGCCCATGTGGTATGATTTGCATATCTCAAGTGATTCAAAATCAAGTGAGTCCAAACGATCCATTTGCATGGAGTTTCTTCATGCATATATACTAATAGACATGGTTCGCATGTCTCAAACTTTTCAAAAATGAGTGAGTCCAAAGATCCATCAACATGGAGCTTCTTCATGCGTTTTATACCATTATGACTTACATGGCAGTGCCACAAGTAAGTGGTACTATCATTACTATCTTATATCTTTTGGCATGAAAATGTGTATCCCTACGATCAAGATTCAATAAACCATTCCTTTAGGTGCAAGAGCACTTATTCAGGTTTAATACTAATCTTGATGGTAGAGGGAGCGTGCGATGTTAGATCACATCAAACTTGGAAACACTTCCAACACATATCGTCAGCTCACCTTTAGCTAGTCTCCCTTTTATTCCGTAGCTTTTATTTCGAGTTACTAACACTTAGCAACCGAACCGGTATCTAATACCCTGGTGCTACTAGGAGTACTAGTAAAGTACACATTAACATAATGTATATCCAATATACTTCTATCGACCTTGCCAGCCTTCTCATCTACCAAGTATCTAGGGTAGTCCTGCTCCAGTGGTTGTTCCCCTTATTACAGAAGCACTTAGTCTCGGGTTTGGGTTCAACCTTGGGTTTCTTCATTGGTGCAGCAGCTGATTTGCCGTTTCATGAAGTATCCCTTCTTTCCCTTGCCCTTCTTGAAACTAGTGGTTTCATCAACCATCAACAATTGATGCTCCTTCTTGATTTCTACTTTCGCGATGTCAAACAACGCGAATACCTCAAGGATCATCATCTCTATCCTTGATATGTTATAGTTCATCACGAAGCTCTAGCAGCTTGGTGGCAATGACTTTGGGGAAACATCACTATCTCATCTGGAAGATCAACTCCCACTCGATTCAAGTGATTGTTGCACTCAGACAATCTGAGCACAAGCTCAACGATTGAGCTTTTCTCCCTTAGTTTGCAGGCTAAGAAAATCGTCGGAGGTCTCATACCTTTTGACATGGGCACGAGCCTGAAATCCCAATTTCAGCCCTCGAAACATCTCATATGTTCCGCGACGTTTCGAAAAACGTCTTTGGTGCCTCTACTCTAAACCGTTTAACTGAACTATCACGTAGTTATCAAAACGTGCATGTCCGATGTTCGCAACATCCACAGACGACGATTGGGGTTCAGCACACTGAGCGGTGCATTGAGGACATAAGCTTTCTACTGTCCGCATAATTGCTACTATCAACTTTCAACTATATTTTCTCTAGGAACATATCTAAAACAGTAGAACTAAAGCGCGAGCTACGACATAATTTGCAAAATCCTTTTGACTATGTTCAGGATAATTAAGTTCATCTTATGAACTCCCACTCAGATAGACATCCCTCTGGTCATCTAAGTGATTACATGATCCGAGTCAACTAGGCCATGTCCGATCATCACGTGAGACGGACTAGTCATCATCGGTGAACATCCTCATGTTGATCGTATCTACTATACGACTCATGCTCGACCTTTCGGTCTCCGTGTTCCGAGGCCATGTCTGTACATGCTAGGCTCGTCAAGTTAACCCTAAGTGTTTTCGCTGTGTAAAACTGTCTTACACCCGTTGTATGTGAACGTAAGAATCCATCACACCCGATCATCACGTGGTGCTTAGAAGCGACGAACTGTAGCAACGGTGCACAGTTAGGGGAGAACACTTCTTGAAATTTTGTAAGGGATCATCTTATTTACTACCGTCGTCCTAAGTAAACAAGATGCATAAACATGATAAACATCACATGCAATCAAATAGTGACATGATATGGCCAATATCATTTTGCTCCTTTTGATCTCCATCTTCGGGGCTCCATGATCATCATCATCACCGGCATGACACCATGATCTCCATCATCATGATCTCCATCATCGTGTCTCCATGAAGTCGTCTCGCCAACTTATTACTTCTACTACTTTGGCTACCGGTTAGCAATAAAGTAAAGTAATTACATGGCGTTGTTCAATGACACGCAGGTCATACAATAAATTAAGACAACTCCTATGGCTCCTGCCGGTTGTCATACTCATCGACATGCAAGTCGTGATTCCTATTACAAGAACATGATCAATCTCATACATCACATATCATTCATCACATTCTTCTTGGCCATATCACATCACATAGCATACCCTGCAAAAACAAGTTAGACGTCCTCTAATTGTTGTTTGCATGTTTTACGTGGCTGCTATGGGTTTCTAGCAAGAACGTTTCTTACCTACGCAAAACCACAACGTGATATGCCAATTGCTATTTACCCTTCATAAGGACCCTTTTCATCGAATCCGTTCCGACTAAAGTGGGAGAGACTGGCACCCGCTAGCCACCTTATGCACCAAGTGCATGTCAGTCGGTGGAACCTGTCTCACGTAAGTGTACGTGTAAGGTCGGTTCGGGCCGCTTCATCCCACAATACCGTCGAAACAAGATTGGACTAGTAACGGTAAGCATATTGAACAAAATCAACGCCCACAACTACTTTGTGTTCTACTCGTGCAAAGAATCTACGCAATAGACCTAGCTCATGATGCCACTGTTGGGGAACGTAGCAGAAATTCAAAATTTTCCTACGTGTCACCAAGATCTATCTATGGAGAAACCAGCAACGAGGGGAAGGAGAGTGCATCTACATACCCTTGTAGATCGCTAAGCGGAAGCGTTCAAGTGAACGGGGTTGATGGAGTCGTACTCGTCGTGATTCAAATCACCGATGATCAAGTGCCGAACGCACGGCACCTCCGCGTTCAACACACGTACAGCCCGGTGACGTCTCCCACGCCTTGATCCAGCAAGGAGAGAGGGAGAGGTTGAGGAAGACTCCATCCAGCAGCAGCACAACGGCGTGGTGGTGGTGGAGGAGTGTGGCAATCCCGCAGGGCTTCGCCAAGCACCATGGGAGAGGAGGAGGAGGGAGAGAGGCAGGGCTGCACCAAGAGGAGAAGTTCTCATGTGTTATGGGCAGCCCCAGGCCTCTATTTATATAGGGGAGAATGGGGCTGCGCCCCCTTTAGGGTTTCCCACACCAAGGGGTGCGGCCAGCCCTAGATGGGACTTGGGGAGGCGGCCAAGAGGGGGAGAGGAGAGGGAGGCGCACCAATATGGGCCTTAAGGCCCATCTGGACTAGGGTTTGCCCCCTCCCACTCTCTCTTGCGCCTTGGACTCCTTGTGGGGGGCGCACCAGCCCTCCTAGGGGCTGGTCCCCTCCCACACTTGGCCCACGCAACCTTCTGGGGCAGGTGGCCCCACTTGGTGGACCCCCGGGACCCTTCCGGTGGTCCCGGTACAATACCAATATCGCCCGAAACTTTTCCGGTGACCAAAACAGGACTTTCCATATATAAATCTTTACCTCCGGACCATTCCGGAACTCCTCGTGACGTCCGGGATCTCATCAGGGACTCCGAACAACATTCGGTAACCACATACAAGCTTCCTTTATAACCCTAGCGTCATCGAACCTTAAGTGTGTAGACCCTACGGGTTCGGGAGACAGGCAGACATGACCGAGACGTTCTCCGATCAATAACCAACAGCGGGATCTGGATACCCATGATGGCTCCCACATGTTCCACGATGATCTCATCGGATGAACCACGATGTCAAGGACTTAATCAATCCCGTATTCAATTCCCTTTGTCTATCGGTATGTTACTTGCCCGAGATTCGATTGTCGGTATCCAATACCTTGTTCAATCTCGTTACCGGCAAGTCACTTTACTCGTTCCGTAACACATCATCCTGTGATCAACTCCTTGGTCACATTGCGCATATGATGATGTCCTACCGAGTGGGCCCAGAGATACCTCTCCGTTTACACGGAGTGACAAATCCCAGTCTCGATCCGCATAAAACAATAGATACTTTCGGAGATACCTGTAGTGCACCTTTATAGTCACCCAGTTATGTTGTGACGTTTGATACACCCAAAGCACTCCTACGGTATCCAGGAGTTACACGCTCTCATGGTCGAAGGAAGAGATACTTGACATTGGCAAAGCTCTAGCAAATGAACTACACGATCTTTGTGCTATGCTTAGGATTGGGTCTTGTCCATCACATCATTCTCCTAATGATGTGATCCCGTTATCAACGACATTCAATGTCCATAGCCAGGAAACCATGACTATCTGTTGATCACAACGAGCTAGTCAACTAGAGGCTCACTAGGGACATATTGTGGTCTATGTATTCACACCTGTATTACGATTTCCGGATAATACAGTTATAGCATGAATAAAAGACTATTATCATGAACAAAGAAATATAATAATAACACTTTTATTATTGCCTCTAGGGCATATTTCCAACAGATGGAGGGTAAAGCATCCCCATCCACTCATGTGCAAAGTCCAAAATGACCCTAGGTCATAACCCTAATGGATAGTGGGCTTCTACACCTCTTTGGGCGGCCTAAAAGGCCTTTAAATGGTCATCTCCTCACAGCCCACATGAGGAGGATATCCCAACAAATCTCCCCCTACGACTCATGAGGGGGGCACCGCCATGCCCGCTACCTTGCAACATACTTGTAGCTTCTCATTTGGCAATATCTTGGTCATCATGTCCGCATCATTGTCGTCGGTATGGATCTTCTCAAGTTTCAGCAACCTGGAACTCACAACATCTCGAATCCAATGGTACCTCACATCAATGTGCTTGGTTCGAGAGTGATAGCTTGAATTCTTGGCAAGATGAATAGCACTCTAACTGTCACAAAACAGAATATACTTCTCTTGCTTCATGCCGAGCTCTTGCAAGAAGTTCTTCATCCACAAAACTTCCTTGCCAGCATCAACTGCTGCAATGTACTCAGCTTCTATAGTTGATGTAGAAACACATTTCTACAATCTTGATTGCCATGACACCGCTCCCCCTGCATAAATCATCATGTATCCGGATGTGGACTTCCTATGATCCTTGTCACCTGCGTAATCTGCATCTGTATAGCCCTGCAATACAGGATCACCATTTCCAAAGCATAGACAAGATGTAGAAGTACCCTTGAGATACCTGAGAATCCACTTCACTGCTTCCCAGTGAGTTTTACCTGGATTTGTCATGAACCGGCTAACAACTGCAACTGCATAGGCAATGTCAGGCCTAGTGCATACCATGGCATACATCAAACTGCCCACAGCAGATTGGTAAGGTACTTTCCTCATTTCTTCTTTCTCCTTCTTGCTTGTAGGACATTGTTTTGAATTTAGTTTGTGATGGCCTGCAAGCGGAAAGATAACAGATTTTACATCTTTCATATTGAACCTTTCAAGTACCTTCTGAATGTATCTTTCATGTGAGAGCCAAAGCAGCTTCTTTGATCTATCACGGGAGATCTTCATGCCAAGTATTTGCTTAGCTGGTCCTAAATCCTTGGCAAATGATTTACTCAATGCCTTCTTGAGGAGAGCAATCCTCTTTGTGCCATTTCCAACAATCAGCATATCATCAACATACAACAAGAGAATAATGAAGTCACCCTCGGCGTACCTCATCATAAAGACACAATGGTCAGGTTGTGCTTTATGGTAACCAAGTCCAGTCATCAAAGACTCAAACTTTTTGTATCACTGCCGAGGAGCTTGCTTCAAGCCATACAAGCTCTTCTTCAATTTGCAAACTAGGTGCTCCTTGCCTGCAACCATGAATCCCTTTGGCTGCTCCATGTATATCTCCTCCTCTAGGTCACCATGTAAGAATGCAGTCTTCGCATCAAGTTGTTCAATTTCCAAGTCCATGGTGGCAGCCATGCCAAGCACAACTCGGATCAAAGACATTTTGACCACCGGAGAGAATATCTCGCCATAATCAATGCCCTTTTTCTGACTAAATCCTTTCACAACCAATCTGGCCTTGTACCTTGGATGTGAGGTGTTTTCTTTAGACTTCACTCTGTACACCCACTTGTCCTTGAGTGCTTTCTTGCCTTTTGGCAGATTCACCAACTCAAAAGTATCATTCTCATACAGGGAATTCATCTCATCCTGCATGGCTTCTGACCATTCTTCTTTGTTCTCATCAGACATTGCCTCCTAATAGCATGAGGGCTCACCTGCATTTGTCATCAACACATACTGATGTGGTGGATATTTAGAAGAAGGAATGTGACCTCTTTCACTTCTTCTTTGCTGCAGCACTGGTGGTGAATCAGGTGGATTTTCGTTGGCATCATCATTACCAACTTCATCATCATCATCATCACTTGATGGCTGCTCGCCACTTTGACTTGTACTGCCTCGATCAGTTGCACCTCCACTGTCTTCAGTGTCATCATCTCCCCCATGATTGTCATGCACGAGAGGAGGACGGATTGGATCCATATAAACCTGAGGTGTGCTGGTCATTGGCTTCTCTGGTTTCCCAATATCTTTTATTGTTTCATCTTCAATGAACGCCACATCTCGGCTTCTCACAATCTTCCTATTTGCTGGATCCCACAACCTATATCCAACCTCTTCACTTGGTTGGCTGAGGTAGATGCACTGCTTTATCTTGCTATCAAGCTTGGATCTCTCGTCCCTAGGAACATGTACAAATGCCCTACAACCAAAGACCTTCAAGTGCTTGTATGATACCTCCTTCCTTGACCAAACTCTCTGAGGAATATCACCTGCAAGAGGAACTGAGGGAGATAGGTTAACCACATACATAGCATTCATCAAAGCTTCAGCCCAAAAAGAATTAGGTAAATGAGCATGAGAGAGCATAGCTGTGACCCTCTATGTGAGTGTCCTGTTCATTCTCTCTGCAAGACCATTGAGCCGAGGTGTCTTTGGTGGACTCTTCTCAAGCCTGATGCCAACATTTCTGCAATACCTTTCAAAAGGACCTCTGTATTCACCACCATTGTATGATCTCACGCACTTCAATTTCCTGCCAGTTTCTCTTTCACATTTGGCATGGAACTCCTTGAAGGCTTCAAACGTTTGGTATTTGTGTTTCAGCACATACATGCTATGTCTTGAGCTTGCGTTGGTTTTCCTTGAAGAGGAAAGGATGATGCAGCAATAGTAGCGTAAGTATTTCCCTCAGTTTTTGAGAACCAAGGTATCAATCTAGTAGGAGGCTCCTCAAAAGTCCTACGCACCTACACAAACAAACAAAGAACTTGCAACCAACACAATAAAGGGGCTGTCAATCCCTTCACGGCCACTTGCGAAAGTGAGATCTGATAGAGGTAGTATGGTAAGATAGATATATTTTTGGTATTTTATAATATAGATTGCAAAAGTAAAGATGCAAATAAAAGTAGATTGAAAGCTTATATGATAAAAGATAGATCCGGAGGCCATAGGTTTCACTAGTGGCTTCTCTCAAGATAGCATAAGTATTACGGTGGGTGAACAAATTATTGTCGAGCAATTGATAGAAATGTGAATAATTATGAGATTATATAGGCATGATCATGTATATAGGCATCATGTCCGCGACAAGTAGACCGACTCCTTCCTGCATCTACTACTATTACTCCACACATCGACCGCTATCCAGCATGCATCTAGAGTATTAAGTTCAAAAGAACAGAGTAACGCATTAAGAAAGATGACATGATGTAGAGGGATAAACTCATGCAATATGATATAAAACCCATCTTTTTATCCTCGATGGCAACAATACAATACGTGCCTTGCTACCCTTATTGTCACTGGGTAAGGACACCGCAAGATTGAACCCAAAGCTAAGCACTTCTCCCATTGCAAGAAAGATCAATCTAGTAGGCCAAACCAAACTGATAATTCCAAGAGACTTGCAAAGTTAACTCAATTATACATAAAAGAATTCAGAGGAGATTCAAATATTTCTCATAGATAAACTTGATCATAAACCCACAATTCATCAGATCTCGACAAACACACCGCAAAAAGAGTTACATCGGATAGATCTCCAAGAAGATCGAGGAGAACATGGTATTGAGATCCAAAAAGAGAGAAGAAGCCATCTAGCTAATAACTATGGACCCGAAGGTATGTGGTAAAGTACTCACAACTCATCGGAGGGGCCATGGTGTTGATGTAGAAGCCCTCCATGGTCGATTCCCCCTCCGGCGGAGCACCGGCGAAGGCTCCAAGACGGGATCTCGCGGATACAGAAGGTCACGGTGGTGGAAATTGTTTTTCGTTGGCTCCCTGGATGTTTTCGGGGTACATGGGTATATATAGGAGGAAGAAGTAGGTCGGTGGCCGCCCGAGGGGCCCATGAGATAGGGGGGCAAGCCCTGTAGGGGTGGGCGGGCCCTCCACCCTCGTGGCCGCCTTGGCTGCTTCTTGAATTGCACTCCAAGTCCTCTGGATCACGTTCGTTCCAAAAATCACGCTCCTGAAGGTTTCATTCCGCTTGGACTCCGTTTGATATTCCTTTTCTTCGAAATACTGAAATAGGCAAAAAAAAACAGCAATATGGGCTGGGCCTCCGGTTAGTAGGTTAGTCCCAAAAATGATATAAATGTGTAAAGTAAAGCCCATAAACATCCAAAAAGGATAATATAATAGCATGGAACAATAAAAATTATAGATACGTTGGAGACGTATCAAGCATCCTCAAGCTTAATTTCTGCTCGTCCTTGAGTAGGTAAATGATAAAAACAGAATTTTTGATGTGGAATGCTACCTAGCATAATTCTCAATGTAATTTTCTTTATTGTGGCATGAATGTTCAGATCCAAATGATTCAAAATAAAAGTTCATATTGACATAAGAAATAGTAATACTTCAAGCATACTAATCAAAGCAATCATGTATTCTCAAAATAACATGGCTAAAGAAAGTTCATCCCTACAAAATCATATAGTTAGGCTATGCTTCATTTTCATCAAACAAAAATGTTCCCAAATTCTACACCCCCGATGACAAGCCAAGCAATTGTTTCGTACTTAAATAATCTCAAACTTTTTCAACTTTCACGCAATACATGAGCATGAGCCATGGATATAGCACTATGGGTGGAATAGAATATGATAATGGGTATTGTGTGGAGAAGACAAAAAAGGAGAAAGTCTCACATTGACGAGGATAATCAACGGGCTATGGAGATGCCCATCAATTGATGTCAACATGAGGAGTAGGGATTGCCATGCAATGGATGCACTAGAGCTATAAATGTATGAAAGCTCAACAAAAGAAAACTAGTGGGTGTGCATCCAACTTGCTTGCGCACGAAGACCTAGGGCATTTTGAGGAAGCCCATCATAGGAATATACAAGCCAAGTTCTATAATAAAAAATTCCCACTAGTATATGAAAGTGACAACATATGAGACTCACTATATGAAGAACATGGTGCTACTTTGAAGCACAAGTGTGGAAAAGAGATAGTAACATTGCCCCCTTTTTATTTTATTTTCTTTTTCTTTTTTTCTTTTTTTGGGCCTTTCTTTTTTTCTTTTGGCCTTTCTTCCTCTCTTTTTTTCTTTTTTTTCTTTGGCCTTTCTTTTTTTTCTTTTTGGC
>NC_041383.1:125031999-125041784 GCF_002162155.2 Triticum dicoccoides | reverse complement strand
GAGGGGGGACAATGCTCTAATAATGATGATCATCACACTTTTATTGATTTACAACACATGAATTACAACTCAAAACTAGAACAAGATATGACTCTATATGAATGCCTCTGGCGGTGTACCGGGATGGGCAATGAATCAAGAGTGACATGTATGAAAGATTATGCAAAGTGGCCTTGCCACAAATACGATGTCAACTACATGATCATGCAATGGCAATATGACAATAGTAATGTGTGTCATGATGATAAACGGAATGGTGGAAAGTTGCATGGCAATATATCTCGGAATGGCTATGGAAATGCCATAATAGGTAGGTATGGTGGCTGTTTTAAGGAAGATATAAGGAGGTTTATGTGTGATAAAGTGTATCATATCACGGGGTTTGGATGCACCGGCGAAGTTTGCACCAACTCTCAAGGTGAGAAAGGGCAATGCACGGTACCGAAGAGGCTAGCAATGATGGAAAGATAAAAGTGCGTATAATCCATGGACTCAACATTAGTCAAAAGAACTCATATACTTATTGCAAAAATCTACAAGTCATCAAAAACCAAGCACTACGCGCATGCTCCTAGGTGGATAGATTGGTAGGAAAAGACCATCGCTCGTCCCCGACCGCCACTCATAAGGATGCACAATCCAAGGACATTTCATGTTTCAAATTTGTTACACAACTTTAACCATACGTGCATGCTACGGGACTTGCTAACTTCAACACAAGCATTCTTTAAATTCATAATCACCCAACTAGCATGACTTTAATATCACTACCTCCATATATCAAAACAATTATCAAGTATCAAATTGATCATAGCATCCAATTCACTTCCTATGATAGTTTTTATTATACCCAACTTGGATGCCTACCATTCTAGGACCAATTTTATAACCATAGCAAATACCATGCTGTTCTAAGAGACTCTCAAAATAATATAAGTGAAGCATGAGAGACTAGCAATTTCTACAAAATTAAGCCACCGCCGTGCTCTAAAAGATATAAGTGAAGCACTAGAGCAAAAACTATCTAGCTCAAAAGATATAAGTGAAGCACATAGAGTATTCTAATAAATTCCAATCAAGTGGGCTTCTCCCAAAAGGTGTGTACAGAAAATATGATTGTGGTAAACTAAAAATCAAATACTAATATCATACAAGACGCTCCAAGCAAAACACATATCATGTGGCGAATAAAAATATAGCTCCAAGTAAAGTTACCAATGAACGAAGAAGAAAGAGGGGATGCCTTCCGGGGGCATCCCCAAGCTTAGGCTTTTGGCTATTATTGAATATCTTGGGGTACCATGGGCATCCCCAAGCTTAGTCTCTTGCCACTCCTTATTCTATAGTCCATCAAATCTTTACCCAAAACTTGAAAACTTCACAACACAAAACTCAACAGGAAATCTCATAAGCTCTGTTAGTGAAAGCAAGCAAAATCACCACATAAGGTACTGTAATGAACTTATTCTTTATTTATATTGGTGTTAAACATACTGTATTCCAATTTCTCTATGGTTCATACCACTTAATACTAGCCATAGATGCATCAAAATAAGCAAACAACACACGAAAAACAGAATTGTCTGTAGCAATCTGTAACCCAAGAATACTTATGGAACCCTAAAAATCCTACCAAAATAGGAAGTCCTAGGAAATTTGTCTATTGATCTACATAAAAAAGAATCAATGCAAAAGCACGTTTCTGTGATTTAAAAAAACTAATTTCGTGCGTGCAAAGTTTCTGTTTTTCAATAGAATCAAATTAACTATCACCATAGGTTATCCTACAGGTTCTACTTGGCACAAACACTAATTAAAACATAAAAACACATCTAAACAGAAGGTAGATTCAAAATTTATTACTAAACAGAAACAAAAAAAACACACAAATAAAATTGGGTTGCCTCCCAACTAGCGCTATTGTTTAACGCCCCTAGCTAGGCATAAAAGCGAGGATAGATCTAAGTAGTGCCATCTTTGACACTCAATTCATAAGTAGCTCGCATGATAGATTCATAAGGTAATTTGATTTTCTTTCTTGGAAAGTGCTCCATGCATTTCCTTAACGGAAATTAGAATCTAATATTCCCTTCCTTCATATCAATAATCGCGCCAATCATTCTAAGGAAAGGTCTACCAAAAATAATAGGGAAAGAAAGATTGCAATCTATATTAAGAACGATAAAATCTACGGGAACCAAATTTCTATTTGCAACAATGAGAACATCATTTATCCTTCCCATTGGCTTTTTAATGGTGGAATCCGCAAGGTGCAAATTTGAAGAGCAATCATCAAGACCATGGAAACCTAGAATATCACATAAAGTTTTCGGAATCGTGGAAACACTAGCACCCAAATCACATAAAGCATAACACTCATGATCTTTAATTTTAATCTTTATAGTAGGTTCCCACTCATCATTAAGTTTTCTAGGTATAGAAACTTCCAAATTAAGCTTTTCATCACAAGATTGCATCAAGGCATGAACAATATGTTTGGTAAAAGCTTTATTTTGACTATAAGCATGAGGAGAATTCACAACAGATTGCAACAAGGAAATACAACCTTCTAAAGAACAATTATAATAATCAAATTCCTTGAAATTCAAGATAGTGGGTTCAATGCTATTTAAAGTCATGACCTCTCCAATCCCACTTTTACCAAATTTAGCATCAAGATCTAAAACTCCGAATTATTGGGATGCCTTCTAACTAAAGTTGACTCATCTCCAGCCCCATTATTATTAAGATTCATATTGCAAAACAAAGATCTAATAGGGGACACATCAATAACTTTAAGATCTTCATCATTATTTACACAGAAACTAGAAGAACACGCCTTTACAAAGCAAACTTTCTTAGCACGCAATCTAGCGGTTCTTTCCTTGCACTCATCAATGGACACTCTCATTGCTTTGAGAGACTCATTGATATCATGCTTAGGAGGAGTAGATCTAAGTTTCAAAGAGTCAACGTCAAGCGAAAGTCTATCAACGTTCCTAGCCAAATCATCAACTTTGAGCAATTTTTCTTCAAGCAAGGCATTAAAATTCTTTTGAGAGATCATAAATTCTTTCACACTATTCTCAAAATCAGAGGGCATCTTATTAAAATTACCATAAGAATTATTGTAGGAATTTCCATAATTATTAGAGGAATTACTAGGGAATGGTCTAGGATTAAAGTTTCCTCTACAAGCATTATTTCCAAAACTATTCCTACCAACGAAATTCACATCCATAGATTCATTATTATTCCCAATAGAGTAGACAAAGGCATATCATTGGGATCAAGAGGAGCATTCTTAGTAGCAAACAATTTCATAAGCTCATCCATCTTTCCACTTAAAATATTAATTTCTTCTATAGCATGGACTTTTTTACTAGTAGATCTTTTGGTGTGCCATTGAGAATAATTAGCCATAATATTATCAAGAAGTTTTGTAGCATCTCCTAAAGTGATTTCCATGAACATGCCTCCCGCAGTCGAATCTAAAAGATTTCTAGAAGCAAAGTTCAATCCGGCATAAATTTTTTGTATGATCATCCATAAATTCAAACCATGAGTAGGGCAATTGCGAATCATCAATTTCATTCTTTCCCAAGATTGGGCAACATGCTCATGATCAAGTTGTTTAAAACTCATAATATCGTTCCTAAGAGTGATGATCTTAGCGGGAGGAAAATACTTAGACATAAAAGCATCATTGCACTTATTTAATGAATCAATACTATTCTTCGGCAAAGACGAAAACCAAACTTTAGCATGATCTCTAAGTGAAAACGGAAATAATTTCAATTTAACAATATCATTATCCGTATCTTTCTTCTTTTGCATATCACACAAATCAACAAAGTTGTTTATATGGGTAGCAGCATCTTCACTAGGAAGGCCGGCGAATTGATCTTTCATAACAAGATTCAGTAAAGCAGTATTGATTTCACAAGACTCAACATCATTAAGAGAAGCAATCGGAGTACTAAGGAAATCATTATTATTGGTATTGGAAAAATCACACAACTTGGTATTATCTTGCGCCATGGCGACAAGTAATCCAACACACAAGCAAGCAGAAAAAGGCAAGCGAAAAAGAGAGGAGAAGATTGGGAAAAACAGAGAGCGAATAAAACGGCAAGGGTGAAGTGGGGGAGAGAAGAGAAAAATGAGAGGCAAATAAAAAATAATGTAAATGCGAGGGAGATGAGTTTGTGATGGGTACTTGGTATGTCTTGACTTAAGCTAAGACGTCCCCAGCAACGGCGCCAGAAATCTTTCTTGCTACGTCTTGAGCTTGCGTTGGTTTTTACTTGAAGAGGAAAGGCTGATGCAGCAATAGTAGCGTAGGTATTTCCCTCAGTTTTTGAGAACCAAGGTATCAATCCAGTAGGAGGCTTCTAAAAAGTCCCACGCACCTACACACACAAACAAAGAACTCGCAACCAACGCAATAAAGGGGTTGTCAATCCCTTCACGACCACTTGCGAAAGAGAGATCTGATAGAGGTAGTATGGTAATATAAATATATTTTTGATATTTTATAATATAGATTGCAAAAGTAAAGATGCAAATAAAAGTAGATTGAAAGCTTATATGATAAAAGATAGACCCAGGGGCCATAGGTTTCACTAGTGGCTTCTCTCAAGATAGCATAAGTATTATGGTGGGTGAACAAATTATTGTCGAGCAATTGATAGAAAAGCGAATAATTATGAGATTATCTAGGCATGATCATGTATATAGGCATCACGTCCGCGACAAGTAGACCGACTCCTTCCTGCATCTACTACTATTACTCCACACATCGACCGCTATCCAGCATGCATCTAGAGTATTAAGTTCATAAGAACAGAGTAACACATTAAGAAAGATGACATGATCTAGAGGGATAAACTCATGCAATATGATATAAACCCCATCTTTTTATCCTCGATGGCAACAATACAATACGTGCCTTGCTACCCCTATTGTCACTGGGAAGGACACCGCAAGATTGAACCCAAACCTAAGCACTTCTCCCATTGCAAGAAAGATCAATCTAGCAGGCCAAACCAAACTGATAATTCGAAGAGACTTGCAAAGATAACTCAATCATACATAAAAGAATTCAGAGGAGATTCAAATATTTCTCATAGATAAACTTGAACATAAACCCACAATTCATCGGATCTCGACAAACACACCACAAAAAGAGTTACATCGAATAGATCTCCAAGAAGATCGAGGAGAACATGGTATTGAGATCCAAAAAGAGAGAAGAAGCCATCTAGCTAATAATTATGGACCCGAGGGTCTGTGGTAAACTACTCACAACTCATCGGAGGGGCCATGGTGTTGATGTAGAAGCCCCCCACGGTCGATTCCCCCTCCGGCGGAGCACCGGCGATGGCTCCAAGATGGGATCTCGCGGATACAAAAGGTTACGGCGGTGGAAATTGTTTTTCGTTGGCTCCCTAGATGTTTTCGGGGTACGTGGGTATATATAGGAGGAAGAAGTAGGTCGGTGGCCGCCCGAGGGGCTCACGAGATAGGGGGCATGCCCTCCACCCTCGTGGCCACTCGGCTGCTTCTTGACTTGCGCTCCAAGTTCTATGGATCACGTTCGTTCCAAAAATCACGCTTCCGAAGGTTTCATTCCGTTTGGACTCCAATTGATATTCCTTTTCTTCGAAATACTGAAATAGGCAAAAAAACAGCAATAGGGGCTGGGCCTCCGGTTAGTAGGTTAGTCCCAAAAAAGATATAAATGTGTAAAGTAGAGCCCATAAACGTCCAAAAAAGGTAATATAATAGCACAGAACAATCAAAAATTATAAATACGTTGGAGACGTATCAATACACAAAAACCTTTCTGGAATGGTCATCAATAAAAGTCACAAAGTATAATGCTCCACCATGAGATTTTTCAGTCATGGAGCAAACATCAGTGTGCACAATATCAAGAACATTTTCTGCATGATGTGGAGAGAGTGTACGAAATGCAACCCTATGTTGTTTGCCAGCAAAACAATGTGCACAGGGTTTCAAGGACATACCTTTCAACTCAGGGAGGTACTCCATGCGAGCAAGAGCATGCATGCCCTTCTCACTCATATGCCCAAGCCTCTTGTGCCACAATTCAACCGAAGTATCTTTTTCAGCAATGTTCAACACCTTATTGCACAACTTGGTTTTAGTCACATAGAGATTACCTTGCTTACTTCCTCGAGCCACAATCAAAGAGCCTTTGGCGAGCTTCCACTTTCCTTCACCAAAATAACTAGGATGTTTGATATCATCAAGCTTGCCCACTGACAACAAATTCAGCCTTATGTCGGAAACATGCCTCACATCATCGAGCACCAATCTGCAACCTGTGTTTGTTTCAATGCATATAGAGCCCTTGCCAACAATTGCTGACGAACCACTATTTCCCATCCTCACTTGGCCAGTGACACCACTAGTGTAAGATGTGAAATACTCCTTGTGTGATGTGATGTGGGAGGACGCACCTGAATCCACAATCCAACTCATGGCCTCATCACGAACAACACTATAGCAATCGTCATCTTCAATGACTAGATAGTCCTCATCTGTTGCAGTTATGGCTGAACTGGTCTCAGCCTTTTGCTCGGTTTTCTTTGTGAGTTTCCCCTCTGCAAGCTCTATTTTGTACTTCCTGCACTCGCTCTTTATGTGTCCCGGATTGCCACAATGAAAGCAAGTAATATCTTTTCTCTGTTTTGACTTTGATCTCCCCCTAGATTTGCTTTTGCCTTGTTGAAATCTTGTATTGCTGCGTCCACGGTTTTCATCCCATGGGTTTCAGCCACATACGCATCAGAAGAAGAGGCATCACCCTTTTCCTTCTTTCTGGCTCCTTCATTCAACATACTATTCTTCACCATCTCCAAAGTCAGCTTCCCATCCGGAGCTGAATTGCTAAGTGACACAACAAGCGTGTTCCAACTATCAGGCATGGAGCTCAGCAGCAACAATGCTTGCACCTCATCGTCAAAGTTGATCTTCATGGCTGGAAGTTGATTTATATGACATTGGAAGACATTCAATTGCTCAATCACACTTGTGCCATCTCGGTACTCAAGCTTTGCAAGTCTTTTTATCACCGAGGCTTTGTTCATTGATGTCTTCCTCTCATACATAGACTCCAACTTCTGCCACATCTCATAAGCATTTGTGTCATTTGTAACATGGTGGAAAATATTGTGGTTGATATACAACCGAATCATACCTACTGCCTTTCTGTGCAACACTCTCCATTCTTCTTCCGTGACATCTGTGGGTATCTTGTCTTTCACAATTGGCTCATACAAATCCTTGCAATAAAGGATGTCTTCCATCATGGGCTTCCATAATGAGTAATTGGAAGAATCAAGTTTTATCATGCCACTTGTAGTAGCGCTTTCTTCCAAAGCCATTGTGAGCAGCACTTCCAGCAACAATCAAGCAACTGGGATTTGCAACCTTCTAAGCAACCAAGGCTCTGATGCCACTCTGTTGGGAATTAGCACACAAATGCACTTGTGGTTAACTGATAACTGCAGCGGAAACAAAGTAATCTCAGCACCACATCATGTACTAACTCAAGGATCGTTGCTTAGCACGGAAGGAAGCATATGCAGCAACATATATGGAGGCAGAAAATGTTAAGCAGCAGGCAAGACACTCCTCAACCTAGTGTCTTGTGATAGGAGTAAGTTTCTGGTCAGCACCAAGCATCAACAAAGAGACACCAGATTTTATGTGGAAAACCCCTCAACTTGAGGGGAAAAACCACGGGCCGAAGCCACCCAAATCCTCTTCCACTATTATCAAATGTGGGATACAACAAGTTCTTCTGTAGACAGCACTAGAGGATCTCATACATCAAGATTTCCGAATCTTGCATGAACACAACAAGATTTTTGGCTCAAGAACTAGGGATTAGAACAATCTCACCAAAGATGGTGGAACCGAAGCTTGAAGGAGACAAGGTAGTGGATCTGGACCATCACAACCTTGGGGAGGAGCTCTCTTTTCTTCTTCCTTCAATCTTCCTCTTCTTCCCTTGCTCTCTTGGTTTTCTCTCTTCTTCTCTCTTGGAGGATGAACTGATTTTCGTCACACTTGGTGGTGGCTGCTGGATGGAGGGTAAAGCATCCCTATCCACTCATGTGCAAAGTTCAAAATGACCCTAGGTCATAACCCTAAGTCCAAAATGTCCATCAAAGTTCTAGCAACAAAGTTTGTCTGTGCTGCAACTCCTGACGGACCAGTGATGAAATGTGATCACATGTGGCAAAAACCAAAGAGAGGAATAGTTAAAATCAATGTGGATGCATCCTTTTGTGTGAAAAATATGACGGGAGGTACAGGTGCAGTAGCTCACGATGACCATGGTGATTTGTCGTGGCAGCCTCATGCTTTATACCGGATGTCCCTTCTGTGGATATGGCGGAAATAATGGCTATTCCCAATGGCTACTAAATGGGAGCTAAGATTGGGTGCAGCTCACTAATCATCGAATCTCGAGGCACTAAATCAGGAAGAGTATTTAGGAGTGGAAATGGTTGTGGTTTCGGAATGCAAAGAACTGGTGCTCAACTTGTCCGAGTTTGAAGTTATAAAATGTTCTGGGGGAGGTAATGGAGTAGCAGATAGCATTGGAAAGTTTTCCCATAGTAGTAGATCTTCTAAAGTTTGGGATAGAATTCAATCCCGGATTTTATTTCTCACCTTATTGTAAATGACCTTTCTATTGTTTTTGAGAAATAAAGTCCTTTTCTTGTGGAAAAAAAAGAAGGCGGGTCCCTTCCTCTCTAGACCGCGCGCAAGGTGACATGGTTGTATTTTTTTTTTAGAAAAGGAGGATGACCCCCGGCCTCTGCATCTGGGAGATGCATACGGCCACTTTATTGATTATTCTCGATAACCATACAAAGTATTACAACAATGTGTCTGAATCCACCATCTTGGCAACATGTGCCGCTACTCCTATCCAATATGATGAGGGGGTGCTAGCTGGGCCACTACCCAAGCCACTCACCTAGGCCTAACATCAAAAGCCGGAAACCGAAACTCATTCGGTAACCCCAGCCGAGCCACATACTGGGTCTGGGGCGCAATCCGGTCAGACGCACTCGTGTGTCGTCGCCGCCATCTTCCACAGGTCCGTCTTCAGATCAAATTGAGGCTTCTACCTTGTCTGGCCAATCTACCATCGACGTCCCCATGACGCCAGACAGCTTCCTCCTCCTGCACGAGTCCATCTCCGCGCATCAAGCGCCGAGTCTCCACAGCACCATGCCGCCGAGATCCGCCATCATCAATGTGAAAGATGAAGCACCGCTCCACCAACGTCGCCGTCCTCTAGTCCCTCGAGCCCGTGTGCACCTCCAAGAATGACGCCCCCAGGGGGGAAGACGACACCAGAGAGCCGCCGCCATCCGATCTACTGATCTAGGGTTTCCCCCGGAGGTAGCAGAGAGTGGCCTTGAACATCTCCACGACGATGCCTTCAGGAAGGGAACGACGCAGACAGCGTCGCCATCGCCGGCCTTGGCAATAGCCAATAGCAGGTTTTCACCCGGATCTGATCGAAGACCTCCATCTCTCGTGCACGGGTCGCCGCCATCCTTGCCGGGATCTGGAAGATCCCGCAAACCAGATCTCAGTAGGGAGGAGCCCCCCCCCACCGAGACCCCCCGGCCAAGCAGGGGAGGCCGAGGCCGCGCCCACAGGACATGCCCGCGCCGCCGCCCCGGAGCAGCCCCGCGCGCTAATAGGCGAGGACCACCACCATGACTCCC
>NC_041383.1:125018849-125031607 GCF_002162155.2 Triticum dicoccoides | reverse complement strand
GTGCCGCCGCACCCGTCATCCAGTCCGGCGCCCAGGCCCGGCGGATCTGGCCCGCGCCTGACCACCCGCGCGAGGGGACGAAGGAGGCCCCGCCGCCGCCTGCGCAGACCGGGCTTCGCCCGGCCACGCCCTCCAGCGGCGGCGAGGGGGAGTAGGGAGGGAGAGGGGGCCGAGCGGAGGAGATCGGGGCGCCCTCCCCGGCCGCCTCGCGGGTGGCGGCGCGGGAGGGAGGGAGGGAGGGGGGGGCTCCTCCCTACTGAGATCTGGCTTGTGAGATCTGGCTTGTGAGATAGGTGACATGGTTGTATGCTAGCAATTCATTCTGCTATTTCCTATGCCATATGTATGCAGCCAGCTACTCGTGATCCGATCGATCCCCAGCGGCTATGGCTGCTTGCTTAGCCAACCGTCATCGATGAAGCTCATGTTCACGAACTTCTCTACCTCCCCCTCGGTCAGATGCTTCTCCCACGGCACTCTACTGGCCATGTTTGACCCCGGTCCGGTGCACCCAACCTCTGCGAACAGGACGTCGTTAGTCTCGCTGCCGGCGTACCATGGAGCCCACCCCTGTGGGACGACGATGTTGGACATGTTCACGTGGTAGTAGACGACGGTGGCGTATTTGTTCCACGCGCGTCCGAGATACTGGCGCCCGGTGCCTCGGAGCTCCCCGCCTTTGAACACAAAACCGCCGGGGTCGCCGGCGTGGCGCCCAGCGTGCGTCGTCACCCACCCGGCACGGCGGCGGCCGTACCGCGGGGGTATGTTAGACACAAGGGTGGAGCCGTCGTAGATGGACCGGGCGTAGCCGAAGATGAAGTCGACCCCGCCCTTGATGACGCATTCACGGAAGTAGTGCCGGCCGGTGTTGTCGCAGAGCGTGTCCTCGAAGCCGTTGAAGGCGCAGCGGTGGAAGGCGATCCGGTCACCGTCAACCATCGCCGCGAGCGCTTGGGTGACGTGGCTCTTGTTGACGCCGTTGTGCGTGTTGGTGAAGGCGATGTCCCGGGCAACGAAGTCGTTAGCGTAGACACTGAAGGTGGCGGTCTCGTACGTCTGCATCACGTCGGCGCCACGGCGCATCAGGCCGTCGGTGCTGCCGTGGGCGTGGTCGTTGAAGTAGATCTCCGTGCTCGAGTGGCCCTCCCCTTCGAGCAAGATGTAGCCTTTCTCCTTTGGGATGGTCACCTTCTCCCTGCATGCACCATATGTGCCATCATAACCATACTTGCTTACCACATGCCGAACGACCTAGTATGTAGAAGACGAACCTGTACCGCCCTGCCCGGACGTGGATCCTGACCCACTCGCGGTTGCCGTCCGGGACGAGGTTCACCGCCGACTGAATCCTCCTGAAATCTCCTCCCCCTTTACTGTCCACGGTGATGGTCCTTTACACCGGCACCGATGCAGAGCTCAGCACCGGCCACCGGAGCAACGGCACGAGCACGAGCACGACCAAACTAATAGCACGATGACACTCCATTGTTCTTACTTACGTATCTTGGTCGTTTTGCTATGGGGAGGAAAGGAATTGATTCCACCAGACGCATACGAGTCCCGTACGTATTAATATAGCCCTTGTTTTTAACGTTTGGCTGATGATTATATACGCTTTAATGTGCTACCTCTAAATGAGTAGTATGAAAGGAAAACTCCATGCAGAAAAATATATGAAGGGAAATGTTACTATATAATTTTCTGTGCTGGCAGGTATTAATTTATTTTTATCATATGGGAATATATTTATTTATGACTGTATTTTTATCTTTACCTAATAATAAAGCACAGATTGCATCTCTCTGCTCACGTCGTGCCATTTTTCAAAAAGGTTCCTGTGCTTTTCGGTAACTCCACCCGCAATACTGTTTTTAAGTGCCGAACAGAGAAAGCGTTTCGTTCCTGGTGGGCTGGGCCTCATGGATGGGGGAGCACATTTGTAAAAAAAAACAGCAACACACACGAGCACGGGATCTCCCTCTCGATGCGTAAGGGTACGGCGCCGCCGCCACCACACGCGGCCGCGCGACCGGTCTTCTTCTCCGTCCGTCCGTTCTGGGGGTGCTCGGCGTTGCCGTGACGCTGTTCTGCCGGCTTTGCCGGAACTCCCTCCATCAACATCTTCCTCCACCCCTTGGTGACGAGCGGCTGAGTCAAGGAGCAAAGTCACGCACTGTGCCGACATGTCGCAGTCGTGCGAGAGTGTGGATGGGCTGGCCGGGGATGGGGACTTGGGGAACAAGACGAGAAACCAGGCCTTAAGAGCAAGGGCCGATGGGCAGCGCGAGGACCTCAACAGTGTACCAGCGCCTACTGGTTCTACAGGTTCCTCTCCCTCTCCCTTGCTCTCTCAGCCTCGATCCCAATCTTACCTCTACTCGCCGTACTATGCACATCATGAAGACCGACTGGTTATGAAAGTGAGTATCCCATCCATGACATGCATAGAGCACCCACGAACTGAAACAGAGCACCGGTGTTCAGTTAGACCAGAGAAGCACACACATGGTCAGATTTCAGGAACCACCGCTTCATAAGTTTTTTTTTTAAACTGAGTGCTGGTTAAACAAGCACACCCTCTTATTACAAGGTTATGATCAATTCGACACCAGCAATGCTAGATTGGCCGAGACTGGACATTATGGATTTGGTAGTGTATATACTATATAGCGTAGTCTTTGTATGCTTATTTCTAGAATCGACAACACTCTACCGTCTTGATGCTTAACTGTTGCTTTGAAATATTTGGATCGCATATTAAACTTGAGTTTCAGTGTTGAAATTTGATACCTTGCATCAGAGAGTTAAACACTAGACAACAAGGTCACTTTGATGGAAGCTAACCGTTTACATGAGGCTTCAGCGATTTGGATTCCAGCTTACTTTGATGTTTACACGAAGCTATTTTTCAGTTTACGTGATCTGATATTTAGTGATTGTAGTGTGAGCCAATGAAATCGGATGACGTTTCTCAATGGGGAAATTTGGATGGTGTGTGTGTTATCTGTTGTTTCTTCATAACACACAACTAAATTTCAGATTATCTTCATCGTATAGCTAATCCTTCTGCCCCTAGGCCGACGTACCCCTTTCCTTCTTTTGGCGATGAGGGAAAGGAAGGAGGTGGTGGCGCCCCCTTTTCCTTTCTCCCACCATGAGGGAAAGGCAGGAGTAGGTGGCGCCCCCTCCTTTCCTTCCTCTAGGGCATGCGGCCAGGGAAAGGGGTGCACCAGCCCCTTCTGGGCTTGTCTGTCCCTCCCTCGGTCCATTAAGCACATATCTTTGCCGGGGTTGCCCAAAACCCCTTTCCGGTGACTCGATATGTACCCGGTACCCTCCGGAACACTTCCGGTGTCTAAATACTATGATCCTATATATCAATC
Source organism: Triticum dicoccoides (assembly GCF_002162155.2). NCBI lineage: Eukaryota > Viridiplantae > Streptophyta > Magnoliopsida > Poales > Poaceae > Triticum > Triticum dicoccoides. Next base: position 125,028,221 of record NC_041383.1, on the reverse strand, counting down.
TTTACCTCACAACCATTTCAAGACTCCTCGTCATGTCCTTGATCTCATCCGGGACTCCGAACAACATTCGGTCACCAAATCACATAACTCATATAATACAAAATCGTCATCGAACGTTAAGCGTGCGAACCCTACGGGTTCGAGAACTTTGTAGACATGACCGAGACACCTCTCCGGTCAATAACCAATAGCGGAACCTGGATGCTCATATTGGCTCCCACATATTCTACAAAGATCTTTATCGGTCGAACCATTATGACAACATACATTATTCCCTTTGTCATCGGTATGTTACTTGCCCGAGATTCGATCGTCGGTATCTGCATACCTAGTTCAATCTCGTTACCGGCAAGTCCCTTTACTCGTTCCGTAATACATAATATTGCAACTAACTCATTAGTCACTTTGCTTGCAAGGCTTCTTATGATGTGTATTATCGAGAGGGCCCAGAGATACCTCTCCAATACTCGGAGTGATAGATCCTAATCTCGATCTATGCCAACCCAACAAACACCTTCAGAGATACCTGTAGAGCATCTTTGTAATCACCCAGTTACGTTGTGACATTCGATAGCACACAAGGCATTCCTCCGGTATTTGGGAGTTGCATAATCACATAGTCGGAGGAATATGTATTTGACATGAAGAGAGCAATAGCAATAAAACTGAACGATTATAATGCTAAGCTAACGAATGGGTCTTGTCCATCACATCATTCTCCTAATGATGTGATGCCATTTATCAAATGACAACACATATCTATGGTTAGGAAACTTAACCATCTTTGATCAACGAGCTAGTCTAGTAGAGGCTTACTAGGGACATGAAATTTTGTCTATGTATCCACACATATATCAAGTTTCCGGTTAATACAATTCTAGTATGAATAATAAACACTTATCATGAAATAAGGAAATATAAAATAACAACTTTATTATTGCCTCTAGAGCATATTTCCTTCAAAAACTCCAATATATGTTCGGATTATAGTGTCCGGACCGTTTGTGTCAAACTTTTGTCATCCAGTGGGGATCGACATGTCACGACCGGTTCTCCGGACATAAATTTCCAGAAAAGACCGTCGTGCTCATCAGCCCTAGGATTACTGTTAGCTGATGAGGCTCCAACTTGATACAGAAATTCCAAGCAGAATACAACATATGTAGTACAAGACCATTCTGGCCTGTGAGTACAACAAACGGTTTCTAGTGGTTGATGGCGGAAGCGGTTTGTGGATCATCAGTGTCTATGGGACTCCATTTCTCACAGGAACAGCTGACCAGGTTAACTCCTATCTTCGCGAGGCTGCTATCTCCATTGTGTGGGTTCCGGGGCTGGCATCGCGTCGCTCCTCTCCGAGCAAGAAAATCTGGCCAAGACAATAGCCAGGGACAAGCCAGTGAGTACTTTGAATGTACTCGCAAACATTATGAACACAGGTATAATATAACAATGATGTGCTGAAAATATTTTATGCTCATGACGTCAGTCACAAAAGATAAATGAAACTCTGATGCGTGCAAGCAAGTTATTTATAAAAATGCAATAACATGGTAGTATAAAAATTTATGAAACAATTAGCAAGCAATGCCACAGTCGGGCGTCTTAGCAACACCACATAAAGGGCTTTAAAAGAAATGCCACAGTCGGGCGTCTGAGCGACACCACATAAAGGGCTTTAAAAGAAATGCCACAGTCGGGCGTCTGAGCGACACCACAATAAGGGCTTTAAAAGAAATGCCACAGTCGGGCGTCTGAGCGACACCACATAAAAGGGCTTTAAAAAAATGTACCAGTCGGGCGTCTGAGCGACACCACATAAAGGGCTTTAAAAGAAATGCCACAGTCGGGCGTCTGAGCGACACCACAAAAAAAGCTTTAAAAGAAATGCCACAGTCGGGCGTCTGAGCGACACCACATAAAGGGCTTTAAAAAAAATGCCACAGTCGGGCGTCTGAGCGACACCACAAAAAAGGCTTTAAAAGAAATGCCACAGTCGGGCGTCTGAGCGTCACCACATAAAGGGCTTTTAAAATAAACAATCATAGTGAATATCCCGGAGGTAGAACCATCCCAGAGATACTCGATAATAACAATAATATCACGGTAGTCAACAATAATAATAATCATAGTTATCACAAGTCACGAGTATTAATTCCATTTCTGGTTAACCGCTTCACCTCCGAAGACCGACACTAAGACCGACACCTAACCCATCCCAGACTGTAATCCTTAACCATGGACACGGCTATTCGAATAGGTTTATTCTCTGCAGAGGGTGTACTCTTTACCCATGAGTAACGGATTTCTTTAGTCCATCGGGACTAATTCCGTCTACGGCCTTTTTGTTGAAAACCACCTAACTTGCACACACCAGCTTAACTCACACGTGTCTGGAACCACCCACGACACCTGTTAAGCAAACTCTAAGTGGGGAGGCTACAACCTCGCGTAGCATGGGATCAAATTTATATCGCGCGCTCTAAGGGGTGGCCTCCCCTCTCAGTTCCAACCGGAAACACCCATGCCCCTGGACCAGGTGGCCTGCCTACCAGCTACAACCGGTATCTTCCACCATGGCCTCTCTGTACGGTGTGTGCTAGAAAAAGGTTGACAACTTACTGAACCGTACTCTACTTGCTGTAGAGACGAGTGGTAGTATGAAACAAGTATGGGGGTTACTGGCACAAGACTCGATCTACGGTCGACTCGGGAGGTTTAGGTATTCCCTGCATGGTTAGTATAACGAATATATTTCAACCAACAGAGTCACTGCTCATATCGCCTTACCATGCCATACCAGACATAACCGTCCCGACGGAGACCGGCGACAAACTCATGCCTACCCAAGGCAGAGGTTTTCCCGGGTTCCTGCCGGTATGCATGCAAGGCACATGAGGGTGATTATCATCACAAGTGTGTTCATTTCCAACAGCCTGGAAATCACTAATATGCACTCATGCATATGATCATACCACATGAAATAACGAGTCCTTTGAAATGCGGTGGTGTTATAAATGTATCCACGATCACACCAAAAAAAATATTATGCCGGGATTCAGAATGCTTGCCTTCAATGTGTGGAAAAGCAGGGTGCACTCCAAAACTTGAAACATTTCTCCCCTCTTCAAAAATCCTATTTTAGCAATATAAAAGAATTAACACACAAAATAAAAACAGCACCAAAAGTTGTTCTAAATTTTTTTCAAATAAATCTTAAAAGAAATTTGAGAGAGGTAGGAAAAAGAATCAATTCATTTGGAGTTATATTTAAAAAGTTATAGCCAGTCAAAGATTTGGTCAAATCTGTTTTTAAAATAAAACAGAAAAGAAAACGTTTCAGATAGAAATACGCTTTCGGAGCGGGGGAAAACGTACTGGGTGGATTACGTCTTCACTTAAACACGCGTGGCGGCGGAGTGGGTCACTGACAGTGGGTCCACGGGGCCCACTAGTCAGGTTTGACTACTCTCTCTCCCTCTCCTTCCTCTGTCCCGAGCGGAGGCGGAGCTCCGGCGATCGTCGCCGGCGACTAGCGGCTCCTCGCGGGGCCCCAAGGGCGGGGATGGATGCGCCACTCCAGTGCGGTCATCCCGGTGGTTGCCAGGCCGGTGGGGACGGAGGGAGCTGCCGGCGGCGAGCTTTGCGGCGGAGGAGGCCTCGGTGGCGAAGTGGTTTTGTGGCGGCGATGGCTCCTGATCAAAATCAAGCAGGGGGTTGAGTTCCTGGAAGGAAAGAGGGGTTCTTGGTGAAGAGAACGGAGAGGGGGAAGTACTGGAGGTGCCGGATTGGCCGGGGCGGCGGCGGCGGCAGGAGTTGCCGGAGATGAAGAAGGCGGCGTTTCCCTTGCGATTGCGGGCTATGGGGGTTCCACGGGGGTAGCCTGAGGTTGCGTGCGTGCTCAGAGGGGCTCGGGGTCCCTTTTTTATAGCGTGGCAAGGCGGTTCCGCGGCGGCCGTGGATAAGCTCTCCGGCGAACCGCCTCTCTGTAGCTAGGGCGACGTGGCGGCGACGAGGGCTAGCAAACACGCTTGCGGATGAGCTCGCACTGCTCCAGGGGCCAGGTGGCGAGCGGGCGAGGCTTGGGCGGCGCTGCCCGTGGCAGAGGCGCACTGCCGACGCCGGAGTGCCGCCAAGAACGCCCTGGCGGCGGCGCTGTAGCGTGCCAGCGTGGTTTGGCGCGATGCTGCGAGGCGGGGAGTGCGTGGCGAGGTGCTGCCGTGTGGGCCAAAGCCAGGGGGGCCAGCGTGTCGGCTCGGGCGCGGCATCGTGCAATACGCGCGCTCTGGGCGCGTCCAGTGCACGCACTGAGTGTGCTCGACGAAATACCCGAGCATGCTAGGAGTCGCGGTTGAGGCTGGGGGTTAATAGGTCTAGGTTTGGGCTTGCAAGGAGATCAGTGGACAAGCTGGTTTGGTCAGGGGATTAGGTTCACAGTGCAATGCCAAAACTCATGTCAAAACAGATCATGCCCATAAGGTGTTTGACAAAATGCTAAGGGCACTTAGGCAGGTCTTGGAGTGGCCAAAAACTCCAGATGGTGGTCTCTTTAGATGTACACGAGGGTGGTGAGGTTAGTTGGCCAAAAGCAGAAACTTGCTAGTGTAAGTTTTACAAAACTTCAATTCTGGACAGGAAATAAATAGCATTATTTCATGAACCAAAAATGATCCAAAAGGTGCATGCTCCTGGACTTAAGGGTTTAACATGGGGGACTACAAGTAGGAGAAATAATCAAGGGTTAAAGAGCAAGTAAAAACATGGTTGCTGTACAAACCATCAAGTTGGTCCAGACTGAAGATGAGGTTGATTCACTCAAATTTTTCAAAGAACAGCACTAGGTTTTTTTGCACAAAGTGGAATCTTATGCTCCTACTGACCTCCCCTAATTTTGGTAGAAGTTTTAAAGAAATATTTAAAAGGGTCGCAGTGCAAAATGCACTCTGGACCAGAGAAGAAAAATTGAGTGTAGGGCTCAAAATATTTCATGAATGAAATATATTTTTGCATGAAAGTGATTTAAAAACATCACATGACATCTCCAAATTTTTGTTGGAATTTTAAGTGAATTTATCAAATGGTTGTAGTTCAAATATGGCCATTTAACCTTGAAAAACCATTTTCAAGAAAATAAAGATCAAGCAACTTAATTATTTAATTAGTTACACTGATAAAAGGAAAGTTTTTCTTGAGAGGTTAAACAAGTCCAATAACATATTTGAAATGTTTTCTCTTTGGGAAAAACTCATTATAACAGGGAAGGAAATGATTTAAAAATCAAAATGGAGCTCAGAAATCCAAAGTTTTAATTCCTGATAAATTTTTTTAATTCATTAAAACAAGGCCAAATTTTTGGGGTGTCACAATACTATCCCCCTTAAGAAAAATCTCGTCCTCGAGATTTGCTAAAAGCCGTGTTAAGAAAATAATTACGCAATAAAGATGTGGCTACAGTGAGAGGGCAATAAGTGGTGAAAAACCACAGTGTGAAAACTGGTGCTGCGTGGAAGAGTCTACGGTTCGGGACAAAAACGTGTGATTTCTACGCTGGATATAAATTTAGAATAACTCCTAAATTTAAATATACGCTGGTCGTACCCGAGAGCACAGTGCTCCCTCTGGCTGACAGGTGGATCCGGGGTCCACTGTCAGTCTCCTCTTCTCCCTCTGGTTCTTCCTTCTACCTCCTCTCTCCCGCGCGCTTTCTCGCGCTATCTCCACCGGCGATGCCTAATGCGTAGGGCATCTAGGCCGTACCGTGGTAGTGCGCGGCGTGCTAGCTGCCGGTGCAGCGTGCACTCACCTCGTGGGCTAGCGCGCTGTCGGCACTGCTCGCGGATTCGACTCCGAACACCGGCGTTCGGCGACGAGCGGCGTTGGTGGACTTCGCCCACCGTACACCGATCTCGAGCTATAAAACGGCCGGGGTGCCTCTCTCTTCTTCCTCACACCTGGCCTCACTTCTCCTCCTCCTTTCTCCATTACTGCTTACAGAAGCTCGGGTGAGGCTCTAATGGCGGAGGCGATGCCAGACTGGTTTGTGATCCTGATATGCGGAGGGCTGGCGACACTGCTGGGGCTCTCTGTGCTCCTGTGCGCGATGATCTTCGACGAGTGTCACGACGCTACGGCTCGGGTGTTGGCTCTCCGCGGTGGTGGTGATCATGAGGAGTAGATGGAGTGTGCCGGGTGCTAACTGTTGTTAGGGGGTGATTAGCTGGATGTAACACCGTTGCAAGGTTTTGCAAACAGTGTATGTGTCCGAATGATTATGGTTGTGAGTCTGCTGCGTGGGGCTGTGTGAAATTAATTAATCCATGTCGTGAGAAGGGGCAGGTGTAGCAACTCAGGGAAAAGAAATCTCACTCCAGGATTTTGCGAGGGAAAAACAGTTAATTTAAAGGAGCATAAACCACAACAAAAACTACACACATTAGTAGAAGTCAAAATAATTGACTCGTCGCACAAATTTGGGGTACCATGCATAAGATACACGCAAATATAAATGCTGCAAAAACAAATACAGTAGTGACGTCTAAAATGAAAACGGTAACTGGACGGGGTCCTGATAAAATGTCTCTGGTAAAGGAATACACTCCTCTTCTATCGGAGGAAGTGGATTGACCAGTCGATGTATGCGTCTCTCTGGGTCGGGTCTCAGTGGTCTGCCGATGGCAATCTGAGGATTTAAATCTGCGAGGCTCTGGAGATAATACATCACTCGCTGGTTCAAATGGTCTTGAGCAATGATGTACTGGATAAGGTTGGCCAGAACTGGGTCTCTCTCAATACGTCCACCGGGAAAAGATGTTACTTCTCCGGGTGCTGCACGACTCGGGAAGTAATAATATCCCCGTTCGCGGGCATAGGGTACTGCGGATCGAAGACGAGCAATCGCTTCTTTCGCAACAGCTTCTATGGCCAGGTGTGGGGTTGGCATAGATTTCCCCACGAAGGAAACTTTCGTTGGATCTTGATTGGAGTCTACGGGAGGGATGTGTACTGCTGCCCAATATTCCGAGGTGGATGGGGTGATCCTTGATTTGAACAGCTCGTACTGAGGTGGCTGGGTAGAACCCATGGTACTGCGGGTAAAATCCCACAATATTTTGACAAAGCTACCTGGGGTTGCATCTGGGGTTCTCAGATGAATGCTAGGGCTCGGCATGACAGGAAAAAGTGCAAGTGTGGTGCACAAAGTGGGGGTTGCTGGGTAAGGTCACAAGGTGGCCTTTATATAGCAATGGAGCCGGATCGTTTTACCGTGGTGAAAGGTAATAAATTTGCCAGCTTAGCTCCAAAGGTCGAGTCAGTGTCAGAGATACACCTATCTCATAAAGAGACGCGTTACTGTGGTTGTCGTCGGGTTGGTTTTGGTAGTTGTGCCCAGAAAAATATGCAACTATGCGCTGACCAAAAATGCAAGGCCACTATTAAAACAGAGGCACAACGACAGGCTGCGTTAATATACACGGTCGCATGATTACAAAGCGAGGATACACTGAAACTCGGTGCTACTCACACGGCTTAGTCTACCTCGTTTATGTCTAAACGGGCGTGCCTGGTGGATGTCGAGGCTTCTCCACGTGTCTCACTGCCGGGATTAGTCGGAGATGGCGGAGGAACTGCAGGGTCGGGGTAGTGATGATGACCATCGCGGGGATTGTTGGCCACAACCCCGTTGGAGTGTGCTCCCAATATGCGACGAAGCACCTCTGGGGTTATCGCAGCACCTTGGCCGATGGCTGGGGCAGGCCTCAGGGACTCGATCGGGTGTCCAAACAGCACGACTGGGTTGTCGGCGTTGGGCTCGTTTTCTTCTCTCGCCGGAGCTCGACGAACCAGCTCTCCACGAGCTGCGATTAGATCAATAGTGATTTGGTCGAACAGTGCCTCTAGTGCTCTTACATAACGCACTAGGTGCAACAATGCGGGGTCCGTCTCGTGATCTCCGTTGGCAACTTGGGGTGGTCTACCATACCCTTCACGTCTGGGGGTAGTAGTGGAATGAGCGACAGTTAACTCTGGGCGACAAGTGCCTGAGATGAACTATAGCCTCTCGAGCGGCTAGCTGGATGGCTTGTGGCTCAAAGGAAGTTGTCCTTCCGGTGAACCTGTAGGGGCGCTCGGGTGCTAGACCCCTACCGTAGATGTGCACAGTGGCCCAGAATTGACGGTCTTCACCGCTCATGGGTCCTAGATACACGACATATTCTGGTGGCTCTTCTAACGCATAGGCACGACGGGTGAGGTTTGCGAGTATGGTCACAAAACCTCCAAGGTTGGTTGCTGTGGTCTCGTTGTGCACTATGGGTCCAGGCATTGTGGCTCGGTTTGGGGTAGCGGCTGTGCAGTGCTGTGTTGGGACTAGCGTGCCCTTTTATAGGAAAAAGGGGACGGAGTCTTCCTTCGCACGCTTGCGAGAAAGGACTATTTAGGGGCCGGTCACTGGTGCATGAGTGACAGGTTAGGTTGATAGGTTGGGCACCGACTGCCAAAAGGTGTTGGGTCACTGTGTGGCTATCTTGCACGAGAAGCTTGGCTGGGGTTTGGCTAAGGTCTAGTGGGTTGGTTTGCCTAAGTTTATTGACCTGGCTAAGATAGGATTAGCCAATGGTCAGCCTGGCTCTGATACCAAGTCTGTCACGACCGGTTCTCTGGACATAAATTTCCAGAAAAGACCGTCGTGCTCATCAGCCCCAGGATTACTGTTAGCTGATGAGGCTCCAACTTGATACAGAAATTCCAAGCAGAATACAACATATGTAGTACAAGACCATTCTGGCCTGTGAGTACAACAAACGGTTTCTAGTAGTTGATGGCGGAAGCGGTTTGTGGATCATCAGTGTCTATGGGACTCCATTTCCCACAGGAACAGCTGACCAGGTTAACTCCTATCTTCGCGAGGCTGCTATCTCCATTGTGTGGGTTCCGGGGCTGGCATCGCGTCGCTCCTCTCCGAGCAAGAAAATCTGGCCAAGACAATAGCCAGGGACAAGCCAGTGAGTACTTTGAATGTACTCGCAAACATTATGAACACAGGATAATATAACAATGATGTGCTGAAAATATTTTATGCTTATGACGTCAGTCACAAAAGATAAATGAAACTCTGATGCGTGCAAGCAAGTTATTTATAAAAATGCAATAACATGGTAGTATAAAAATTTATGAAACAATTAACAAGCAATGCCACAGTCGGGCATCTTAGCGACACCACATAAAGGGCTTTAAAAGAAATGCCACAGTCGGGCGTCTGAGCGACACCACATAAAGGGCTTTAAAAGAAATGCCACAGTCGGGCGTCTGAGCGACACCACAAAAAGGGCTTCAAAAGAAATGCCACAGTCGGGCGTCTGAGCGACACCACAT
>NC_041383.1:125009166-125018435 GCF_002162155.2 Triticum dicoccoides | reverse complement strand
TAAAAGAAATGCCACAGTCGGGCGTCTGAGCGACACCACAAAAAAAGCTTTAAAAAAAATGCCACAGTCGGGCGTCTGAGCGACACCACATAAAGGGCTTTAAAAGAAATGCCACAGTCGGGCGTCTGAGCGACACCACAAAAAAGGCTTTAAAAGAAATGCCACAGTCGGGCGTCTGAGCGACACCACAAAAAAGGCTTTAAAAGAAATGTCACAGTCGGGCGTCTGAGCGACACCACATAAAGGGCTTTTAAAATAAACAATCATAGTGAATATCCCGGAGGTAGAACCATCCCAGAGATACTCGATAATAACAATAATATCACGGTAGTCAACAATAATAATAATCATAGTTATCACAAGTCACGAGTAGTAATTCCATTTTTGGTTAACCGCTTCACCTCCGAAGACCGACACTAAGACCGACACCTGACCCATCCCAGACTGTAATCCTTAACCATGGACATGGCTATTCGAATAGGTTTATTTTCTGCAGAGGGTGTACTCTTTACCCACGAGTAACGGATTTCTTTAGTCCATCGGGACTAATTCCTTCTACGGCCTTTTTGTTGAAAACCACCTAACTTGCACACATCAGCTTAACTCACACGTGTCTGGAACCACCCACGACACCTGTTAAGCAAACTCTAAGTGGGGAGGCTACAACCTCGCGTAGCATGGGATCAAATTTATATCGCGCGCTCTAAGGGGTGGCCTCCCCTCTCGGTTCCAACTGGAAACACCCATGCCCCCGGACCAGGTGGCCTGCCTACCAGCTACAACCGGTATCTTCCACCATGGCCTCTCTGTACGGTGTGTGCTAGAAAAAGGTTGACAACTTACTGAACCGTACTCTACTTGCTGTAGAGACGAGTGGTAGTATGAAACAAGTATGGGGGTTACTGGCACAAGACTCGATCTACGGTCGACTCGGGAGGTTTAGGTATTCCCTGCATGGTTAGTATAACGAATATATTTCAACCAACAGAGTCACTGCTCATATCGCCTTACCATGCCATACCAGACATAACCGTCCCGACGGAGACCGGCGACAAACTCATGCCTACCCAAGGCAGAGGTTTTCCCGGGTTCCTGCCGGTATGCATGCAAGGCACACGAGGGTGATTATCATCACAAGTGTGTTCATTTCCAACAGCCTGGAAATCACTAATATGCACTCATGCATATGATCATACCACATGAAATAACGAGTCCTTTGAAATGCGGTGGTGTTATAAATGTATCCACAATCACACCAAAAAAAATATTATGCCGGGATTCAGAATGCTTGCCTTCAATGTGTGGAAAAGCAGGGTGCACTCCAAAACTTGAAACATTTCTCCCCTCTTCAAAAATCCTATTTTAGCAATATAAAAGAATTAACACACAAAATAAAAACAGCACCAAAAGTTGTTCTAATTTTTTTCAAATAAATCTTAAAATAAACTAGGTGAAATTTGAGAGAGGTAGGAAAAAGAATCAATTCATTTGGAGTTATTTTTAAAAAGTTATAGCCAGTCAAAGATTTGGTCAAATCTGTTTTTAAAATAAAACAGAAAAGAAAACGTTTCAGATAGAAATACGCTTTCGGAGCAGGGGAAAACGTACTGGGTGGATTACGTCTTCACTTAAACACGCGTGGCGGCGGAGTGGGTCACTGACAGTGGGTCCACGGGGCCCACTAGTCAGGTTTGACTAGTCTCTCTCCCTCTCCTTCCTCTGTCCCGAGCGGAGGCGGAGCTCCGGCGATCGTCGCCGGCGACTGGCGGCTCCTCGCGGGGCCCCAAGGGCGGGGATGGATGCGCCACTCCAGTGCGGTCATCCCGGTGGTTGCCAGGCCGGTGGGGACGGAGGGAGCTGCCGGCGGCGAGCTTTGCGGCGGAGGAGGCCTCGGTGGCGAAGTGGTTTTGTGGCGGCGATGGCTCCCGATCAAAATCAAGCAGGGGGTTGAGTTCCTGGAAGGAAAGAGGGGTTCTTGGTGAAGAGAACGGAGAGGGGGAAGTACTGGAGGTGCCGGATTGGCCGGGGCGGTGGCGGCGGCAGGAGTTGCCGGAGATGAAGAAGGCGGCGTTTCCCTTGCGATTGCGGGCTATGGGGGTTCCACGGGGGTAGCCTGAGGTTGCGTGCGTGCTCAGAGGGGCTCGGGGTCCCTTTTTTATAGCGTGGCAAGGCGGTTCCGCGGCGGCCGTGGATAAGCTCTCCGGCGAACCGCCTCTCTGTAGCTAGGGCGACGTGGCGGTGACGAGGGCTAGCAAACACGCTTGCGGATGAGCTCGCACTGCTCCAGGGGCCAGGTGGCGAGCGGGCGAGGCTTGGGCGGCGCTGCCCGTGGCAGAGGCGCACTGCCGACGCCGGAGTGCCGCCAAGAACGCCCTGGCGGCGGCGTTGTAGTGTGCCAGGGTGGTTTGGCGCGATGCTGCGAGGCGGGGAGTGCGTGGCGAGGTGCTGCCGTGTGGGCCAAAGCCAGGGGGGCCAGCGTGTCAGCTCGGGCGCGGCATCGTGCAATGCGCGCTCTGGGCGCGTCCAGTGCACGCACTGAGTGTGCTCGACGAAATGCCCGAGCATGCTAGGAGTCGCGGTTGAGGCTGGGGGTTAACAGGTCTAGGTTTGGGCTTGCAAGGAGATCAGTGGACAAGCTGGTTTGGTCAGGGGATTAGGTTCACAGTGCAATGCCAAAACTCATGTCAAAACAGATCATGCCCATAAGGTGTTTGACAAAATGCTAAGGGCACTTAGGCAGGTCTTGGAGTGGCCAAAAACTCCAGACGGTGGTCTCTTTAGATGTACACGAGGGTGGTGAGGTTAGTTGACCAAAAGCAGAAACTTGGTAGTGTAAGTTTTACAAAACTTCAATTCTGGACAGGAAATAAATAGCATTATTTCATGAACCAAAAATGATCCAAAAGGTGCATGCTCCTGGACTTAAGGGTTTAACATGGGGGACTACAAGTAGGAGAAATAATCAAGGGTTAAAGAGCAAGTAAAAACATGGTTGCTGTACAAACCATCAAGTTGGTCCAGACTGAAGATGAGGTTGATTCACTCAAATTTTTCAAAGAACAGCACTAGGTTTTTTGCACAAAGTGGAATCTTATGCTCCTACTGACCTCCCCTAATTTTGGTAGAAGGTTTAAAGAAATATTTAAAAGGGTCGCAGTGCAAAATGCACTCTGGACCAGAGAAGAAAAATTGAGTGTAGGGCTCAAAATATTTCATGAATGAAATATATTTTTGCATGAAAGTGATTTAAAAACATCACATGACATCTCCAAATTTTGGTTGGAATTTTAAGTGAATTTATCAAATGGTTGTAGTTCAAATATGGCCATTTAACCTTGAAAAACCATTTTCAAGAAAATAAAGATCAAGCAACTTAATTATTTAATTAGTTACACTGATAAAAAGAAAGTTTTTCTTGAGAGGTTAAACAAGTCCAATAACATATTTGAAAAGTTTTCTCTTTGGGAAAAACTCATCATAACAGGGAAGGAAATGATTTAAAAATCAAAATGGAGCTCAGAAATCCAAAGTTTTAATTCCTGACAAATTTTTTTAATTCATTAAAACAAGGCCAAATTTTTGGGGTGTCACACGACATTGGTCCGCAAAGTGGTCCGGATCTCCGTTTTCTCGCAAATCCGAGACAATCCACTTTACCAACAAAAAGCCACCACGTGGTTTTTTCTCTCTCCACACATGCATGATCCCCGCTCTTCTCTCTCCTCCCAAATGGACAAATAAGGATTCATTTATGAAAAGTGTTTGATGGCTCTCTCCCGTATCATGTCTGCAGACCATGTTTGGACATAGAAACAAATAATTTCCATGTCAATTTGTGGGATAGCATTGGAGATGCCCTTAGCAAACCAGCCTGGTTCTACATATGGATTTGTCCCGGAGCTTTCTACGTGTGTGTGTGTGTGTGTGTGTGTGTGTGTGTGTAGATGTGAACCAACTTAAGTATGCATGTTGATGTTACATGAAGGAGTACAAGATCGAGCTAGCTAACCGTTTATGAGCTAGGATCTCTGCGGTGGTGTCGTTCGTGGTACAGAGGGCTACGACGTTCGCGGGCAACGACGAGATGTGCGGGAGGCCGCTCGATAGCCTCTACTCTAATGCTTCCACCTTCGCCATGTATCCTCTGAACGGGACGACAAAGTCAAGCCCGGCCCTTGCGGCAATATCCAATAACCCGAACGAGACGATGGTCTTCCCAATAACCCGACCGAGAAAATGATCTTCCCAATAACTCGACCGAGGCGATGATCGATAGTGAACAATATATTATGTGTGTCTGTACATATGGCATACAACACAGACGTAGCTAGCGTGGCCCATGTGAGCTGACCTCTAGCAGATCAAGCATGAGATCCTCTTGGGGTTGTCCTTCTCCAGTGGCATTGCTGTGGGGACCATCTTCTGGCTTGACCTGTGGGTGGACAGGGCCCCGTTATGTACGGGTTTCACATTTTTTTGCTATCTGCTCGGATCTGATGGTGTTGGCCTCCACGGCTTCCCACAATGTCCGTTGGGACATCTTGTTCCGATGAATATTTGGGCCAATGGAGACCATAGAGTGGACTTATCCAGATACTACATCCTAGCGGCTAGCCCCTTCCGGGGACTTCTTTGTCGGTTCGGCATATCATGCCCTGTGCCAACGACCATCAATTTTATGGACCTCTCCGCTCCGGAAAGCACCCTTACCCCCGAAGTCCAAATCTTTGTTTAGTGATTATTGCGGGATCACCTTCCATCTGAGACAGAGGTAATCAAGCGGTACGACCCTGGGGATGGGTTGTGTCCTCTTTGTGGTGTCCCAGAGATGGGGAACCCCATTCTCTTCTCTTGCACGGCGGCAGAAGTCGGAGTGTTGTCCGTGAGGCTTGGAGGCCTGACTGACAGGCCCTAGACCAGGCCAGGAGAAAGAGGCGCTTCTTGTGACTTGTGTTTGCGGTGCCAATTTGGACAATGTGGACGATTGGTAATAAAATAACGTCCACTTGGTGGTCTTTTTTTTAAATGCACTAAAGGTCCTAAAAGTTTCTTTGTAGAGTCAGTTTAATCCTAATTCTTTCAAAATACACGTTTAGGTCCTAATTTTATAGTAAGTGGTTGCCTGAAGTCCCTTTTTGCATGATCACTCCCTAACCTGCCTATGTAGCGTGTTGACCCATGCCACATCGACAGAGGGGCTACCATCCTCAATCGGTAGACGAGGAACATTGTAAAAAAAAACTCCCAATCTATTCCCCTCTAATTGGCGGTCCCTCAACAAGCGAGGTGGTTGGTGGCGGCGGTCGTGACAGATTTCCTCTTTGCGGTGGCGACATGAGTTGATCTAGAAGGTAATCTGAGCGGGCGCCCGTGAAGATGTCCCCCTTGTACCGGCTAGTGGGTGGTCCTCCTCAATCTTATGGTTAGAACCTAATTTTGTCGATGCTATCATCCCGTATCTCATCTACTCTGCCACAAGTGTAGGCATTGATTTATTTTGATTTGCACCATCACATCACCAATGACAACCATACCAACAAAGGAGGAGCTTGCGGCGGAGGCGGCGGCGCTGAGACGATGCTACAACCCTCGTCTTCTTCACTTGCTTCCTTGTCGAGGAGCTTCTTATCAGGGCATGAGAGAGAGTATTTGGGGACAAAATAGAATTAGAGATCACGAATGTGAGGGGTGCGGGCAGGTTAAGGGACTTTCTATAAAAAAGGAGCAACCGCTGGGGCCCTCTATGGACATGGCATGGGTTAACGTGCCACGCGTGCAAGTCGGACGTAGGACCTCAGATGAACGAATTACTATAGAATTAGGAGCTAAACTTTCATTTTGAAAGTAGGACTAAACTGACCTTGCCGAGAAACTTTTAGGACCTCTAGTGCATTTAACTCTTCCATTTATGCTTTGTTTGGGTATGTTTGAGCTGATGCCCAGCAAAGTATTTTATTCTGATGCTGCACTTGAATTTGTTGTATGAACCTGGTGATTGCCTTATTATAATGTGGGGCGAAATCCTATTTTAAGAGAGAGCTTGTGATCTCATGAATATTGGGCGCTTGTTGGTTTCTCTTCTAGGAGCCAGTATAGACCAATTGGGACGGTACTCTGAGCTGCATCCTAATGCAGTACTTTTTGTCATTGCTTCGCATGTGTTTCCGTAGGATTTGAATATTTATTGTGAGAGCAGATTCCATGTCGCCGATGAAGCCCGCACCTAGCCCTGAAGCTGCTCCATAATATCTTGGTTGACCAAAATTTCTGGAAAATTCAAGTTATCCGAGCTTCTCTTCCTGGATAGTTCACCCTCTGCACCGTGCACAATGGCCATCGGCACGCCGATCATCATCTATACCTCGATATGTGCTTGTGGTTCTGCCGAACTGAAGAAACAGTGGAGCACAAGGGTTTTAGCCTCATTGAGATGTATGCTACATGATACTATGTGAAGATTTGGCCTTGATCCTAACCATTTACAGCCAGATGATTCTTTTTTAGTGATGTGCACTCTCCCTGGAGAGGAAGATGTCATTATAAACATTCCTAATTTTAGTCCTGTACATGATTTTGAAATTGTATGTTGGCGCAGCTACTCAGAGAAGATTTGAGCTATCTTTTTTCTTTCAGTTAACAAGAACGAAGCCATCTACAGAAGGATTCTTGTTCCAGGGGAGGAGGAGAAACTCACGATTTCCAGCCTCGGCCTGCTGCCCGACCAACTAATTGGTGTTGTCACAAAATAAAACTCATTGGTGTTGTCGCCATGCTAAGGAAATCATCCTACCCTTTCATATACGTACAAATCATTTTGTAGGTCTAGCATTTTTTTTACCATATGTATGCAGCTACTCGTGATCTCATCGATCCCTATGATGGCTGCTGGATTAGCCAACCATCGTCGATGAAGCTCATGTCCACGAACTTCTTCACCTCCGCGTCACTCAGATGTTTCTCCCACGGCACTCTCCGGGCCATGTCTGGTCCGGGCCCGGTGCAACCAACCTCCGCGGAAAAGATGTCGCCAGTTTTGTTGGCGTGGTTCCACGCAAACCACCCTTGCGGGACGATGATGCTGGACATATTCACGTGAGAAAAATTCACTGGAGGTCCTCATACTCATCGCATTGGTCAATTTAAATCCTATACTTACAAATACCCAAAATACATTCACTAAACTTGTCTCAAGTGGTCATATACGGTCCATCATATGATTTCTTGTACGTACGCGCTGATTTGGCAGTTGACTGCCTTGTCCACGCGTGCGTTGACCGCCAACTCATTAGCATCTGGTCTTGATTGATTGATTCGGGGGAATGGGGGCTGTCTTTTGCAAAATCGTCGTATTTAACGTTTCTCCCCCGGCTGGTCGGACCGCACCGGGTCGGCAGCTTATTTTAAGTCAGGTCATGGCAGTGGTCGTCGCAGGTACTCGATCGGGAGTGTGCCAACATGCATGCATGCTTGCTACGGCGGCACACGCTGCACGGCTACGTCTATAACGCGGACGTGGTCTGCTCACTATGCACTTGCTCATCGCCGGCGTTGAGAATTCAAACCTGCAGTGAGGTTGGGTGGCGCCCGGAGATTCGATAGTACATGCATGAGTCGTACCTCGTACGTACAGAACCAATTGGATGGACGGATGCATGCATGGGTTGATCGATCGTAGTGCTCAAATTAAGCAAACACCACCCAGGCAGCCCATGCATGCATGCATGCAGTAGAGATATGGATAAGATTGCAACCACCCCATGCATCCATGATTCTTGACTAACCGGCCGTTGGAGACAGCGTACGTAGAAGATGGGGCGTCGACCCGTTGGCCGGGCAGCTAAGGTTGCTGCTAGCCCACCCGAGTTCAAGTCCCGGCTTGGACGCGTGGTGCTCGCGGAGTTTCTCTTATAAAAAAATACCAACGAGGGTTAGTCTTTGGGTTGGTCTCATTTTTTTTTAGACAGCGTACGTACGATGCAGCGGTCACTGCCGCTCGGCTCCGACGGGCTGTCGACGCTGCGTGGTGTGGTTGGGTCGCTCGATCGACATGCGCGCGCATGCATGCATGGTGCTTTTCCTTGAAGTGCACTGCAGAGGAGGTGATGGAGGTTGTACGTACTACCAGGGGTGAACGAAAGCCAGACGGTGAGGTCCACGACAAACGCCGCGGCGAGATGGTAGCGCAGGTCGGCGGCGGAAGGAGGGGAGAGGAATAGGATTGCGTGCCGGATGCGAGGAAGACGGCTTCCGGCCGGCTCGTGTTTGACGGTGGGCTACGTACTCGCCGGCCCCGGCCGGCAGGGACGACGATCGCTACTAGTTGACTCGCACTCCCGTACGTCGCCGCAAGATGGGGTGTACCGTCTGACGGCGGCGACCCAAGTCCAAGTGGTGACGACCATGCATGCATCTCCAAGGTAAGGTGCGGCAAGTTGGAGATGACGAGCACAGGACTCGGGAAATTAATTAGCGAGGAGGGGTGGAGGTCGAAGACGAGCGTATATAGGTGGCGTACGTATTGTGCCGGCCCGAGTTTGGGAAGAAGGACAGCTAGCTGCTAGTTCCTCTCGATCGATTGAGAAGAAGGAAAAAGATGAGCTTTTTTTATGGAGGGAGGTGGTCGACGCGCGGCGTTGTGGCGAGGAAGACGGCCGACGGCGGCGAGCGAACGTTGTATGCACGCGCGGGAGGCGGTACGTTGATCTGGACAGTGAGTCATTTCCTGAAGCTGAAGCTAACTAGGGCCAGGTCGTCATCGTGACGGCGCGGGTTCTCTACTCTACTCGGGAGTGTGCGGACATGCATACTTATAGCTCCGTCGGCGCATGCACGCTGCACGGCTGCGTCTGTAACGCGTCGCCGGCGGAAAGGAGCTCAATGAGTCATTTCCTGTAACGCGTATGTAACGCGGCGACGATCGAGTTGTAGTGCCGGAGCTCCGGTGCTGCTCGCCCCCTTGCGCCGGTCGTCGGCGGAAGGAACGAGGGGAGAGGATTGCATGCCGGGCCTGAGCCGAGGAAGACGGCAACGACACCGTCCGGCCGACGGACCGACGGTTCCTTTGCTCGTCTTTGACGATGGTGATGTGCACGCGTGCTCGCCGGCAGTGATGACGACCACTCCTAGACCTGGATGGCCTAGCTAGCTAGGTTCAGTTTGAGGGAGGGAGGTCGTCGGCAGCGGCGAGGAAGACGGGTAGCCGGCAACGGCAGCGAATGTTGGTGCCACGCCCTGCGGCACTTGACGGCGATCACCGGAGACACGACTGG